>NW_028292573.1:8523866-8551366 GCF_029948245.1 Actinia tenebrosa | reverse complement strand
TCATAATACCCGTAGCAACAGCTGAAATAATACCACAGGCTGCCCCAACGCCAGCCAAAGGAACTCCAACGATTATTCCCGGTCCAGTAAGCGAAGTAGCAACGCCGGAGCCCGTTAACACAACGGATATGGATCCTGAAGTTATCGAAATCTTATGTAGCGTACTCCGGGCTCTAACGTATTTCTTCCTAACTTTTTCGTAGTGTTTTGTCTGCCCTTCCAAGTAAGCCAGGATTAAGTTCGCTTTATTCAGACGAAAGTTTTCAGCGTTTAATTCGTTAGGTTCCTTAGGAAGTTCAGGATAAAGTGGAGGCGCTGATGGTATAACATCCATTATATATACTAATGTACGACGCTTTTGGGAATGATATACAGGAGCAGCCACATCACGACAACCGGGATTACTGGAATTGGAGAGCATTTAGGAAGATGTTTCCACATGCAGACCCCAGTAAGTTCGAAAGAAGACCCGATGGTATTTACTATAACGGCTCTAGGATGTACAGCAACGAGGATTTGAAGCCTACGCTGGTTAATCAAATAGACGATCAACTGAAGCATTCGCCAATGCATAAGCCAACGCCAGCGCCAACGCATGTTGAACCCAGTTGGTCAAAGGAATTATTGCTGGGTACCAGTACTTATCCGATACCCGCAGTTTCATTTGATAAACACCCAAGCTTGGATTTAACGTTGAACATGCGGATTTCTAACAAGCATTCCTTTCCGTTAAGGGTGCGGGATATCTTCAAAGACGTACCCATTGTTCATACCACCGCTAAGGAATCTCATGAATGGTTAAGTGGTCCTAACATGCGTTATTGGCCGCAGCAACTAAACTTTGCAGTTTGGTGTGCCACTAGCGGCTGTGGTGTAAGCGCAAGCTTGATGAAGAATTCAATATTTATGTTTCATTTTCACTTCACGGTTAGAAGAATACTGCATGAAATGGGTGTTATTGCGCTGCCGGGAGATGCCACGTTTTATCCAAGAGATAATAAATACAGCGTGCCGGCTTATGACAGACTTTGTAAGGAGTTTGACGTTGTAGGGAAGGATTTCCGATGCACTGCCGGCGCTAACAATGGTCTGGGGCATATTTGGGCTTATTGGGGGATTGGTGGACACGAGCTAAGTGATAAGGAAGTTCATGCGTTGAATCTACGATGGAACACTGGGTATCACAAAGAAACTCACGACAGTAGCACCTTCTTTGAACCAAACGCTAAGACCACTAAGGAAGTTAGAGACGGACCTTTGTTCAAAGACGAGGGCGGTAAGTATGCAGGGGCTAATCCACTGATTATCAAAATTACCAACGACGAGCAAACAAAGCAATATCTTAATTTCATACCCCCAGAAGGTAAAGGACTAACCAAAGCCGGCCTTGCCCGTTTAAACCGCAGCATAGAAGCTTACGTGTATTCTATCCTTGGAGCTCAGGTAAACACCCGATCCAGCATAATCGGAAATACGGGCGCCGCAGAAGAAACGCGAGCCGAAGCCTTGATCTTATTTGAAAGTTCAATCTTGGAGGGCGACATTAGCAAGGGCGTACAGCGTTACCAACTAGCCATACAAAATTCTAAGGCGAGGTTGGACTATGCAGTAGCCCCGGGTTGTTGGTTAATGCCTAGTAATTTATCTATAAATACTGGTTCTGTAGTAGGATACAACAACAAACTGCAGCGAGCTACTAAGGATATGAAGTTTGGGGTGAACGACGTGAACTCTGACACTCTTAGGAACATTCCTCACTTCGTAGAGAAGCCAAAAAAGTCACACGAAACGAAGCTACCCACAGTTAAGAAACCATCAAAGAAGGTCCTACCTGCGATACCTGAGGAATATGACCATAACTTATTAAAAGCCGGTCTAGCAGCTGCAAGCATTGGTCTGAGTTATTATATATGGCAATGAACAACCCCTACGTAGCTGGAGTAGATTGTGTCTATACGACTTACAAAGGTGAGAAAAGATACACCCAGGCATCTTGGGTTGATGTTACGGGCATGTCAGTGAATTTGAACTACTCCGGAAAGAAGTTAATCCTTTGTAGTATTTGCATTGGCGCGAGCAGCCATGCAAACGTAGGATTTCGTTTCTGCGACGACAACGGAATACTGCAGCCCATGCGCGTAAAAGATAATAACAGGGAGCCTGCACATTTTTCCGTAGAGCCTAACCCCAGCAGCCTTGAAAATCATTCCGTTTGGACTTTTCATATGGTCGCCGATTGTCATGGGAAGGTAAAGCTGCAGATAAGAGTAGACGATACGGGGAAGGTTACGGTAAATAGCATAGATGATAAAAGAGATTACAATTATAATCACAAGACTATTAGCGTGCTTACGGTAGTTAGCCTCTAGAAGGGAACTTATTTCCTGGTATATATGAATAACCCACATGTAAAGGAAGATTCGTTTTTTTATTATTTAGAGGAGGAGGAGTACTCTGACGATAGCTGGCATGATACCAACCTGCAGGTGAAGGTTGGAGGTCTTGGTATAATCATATGCACTATTAACATTAGTACGTGGAATGATTGCAATGTTGGGTTTAGAATCCTTGATGAGAATGACCACCCACTACTACCCTACAGGAAAAAAAATAATAAGAGGCATTTAACCCACTTCACTTTTGAGCCCACGACCACGAGCTCGGAGAACCTAACGCCGGTGACTTTTCACATAATAGCTAATTGTCAACATGCGAGGCTTCAAATTCGTCCAAGCGACACAAGGAGCACCCATTCGGGTATTGTTGGGATAAATACCACCTATCCGGCAGCTGGCCCCCCGGTGGATGCTACCTGGAGTCATAAGACCATTAGTACTATGACTTTCATACCTTTAGTTTCGCATTATCAAGGCGGCGCGAATACTATCTTTACTTATCCCCAGTCGAGAACACCTCGGATGCCTGACGACGATAAGCCACCAGTAACGTACCCAGATAAGATTAAACCTTCATCTTCTTCAAGAGTACCACCCCAATAGCTACTACTAATATCCAAATGTTATTCCCCACAAACTTCAACAGTTCTCCGCCGGCCCTAAGTGCCAAGGAAACAACCGAACCCAGCAGCCCAGGAAGACCGGCTGCCATCTTTTTTCCCAAGGCCGTCAGCCCATTGCCTAATTTCTTTACGCCCGCGCCCGTAGCCTTAAGCGCGGATAGGATAACTCCTACTACGGTGCTAATAGCAACCGCGAATGCCAGCGGAACGCCATACTTCAAAAGGGCTCTTTTTACCTTTTCCTTGGTGGTAAGCCCCAGCTCCTTTTCCTTACCTTCTATTTGCGCTTGTAATTCCGCGACTCTTTCCTGAAGGGTTTCTATTTCCTTTTGGGCTGCCTCCCTTTCTTCTTCAGGGCGCGTTTGATCTTCGATTATTACTCGCTGTCGATCTATTTCGTACTCCAAGTCTTCGACGGCCTGTTGAAGTTGCCGTATTTGTTCCTCCGCCACTGCCTTGTCCACCATTACTTGTCTTTCTCTGTTAACAGACTCCATTAATTCTTGTCCTAAGCGCTGTAGTTCTACGTCTTTCCCCGCCGCTTCGTTTACCGCAGTCTGTAACCTTTTTACCACACCGCTTTTTTCATCCAACAGCTTAGTCAACCTAGCTCTAAAGTCTGCAATTTCAGCGGCATGACTCTCAGTGGTTAACCTACTTTGTTTCATGAATTCGTCTTCCAATTCTTCTATTCTATTTTGTAATGCTATGTTATCCTCCTTAAAATCATCAAGGAGCTTAGTGATGCCACCCTCATCTTTGGTTAGCATATCGAGTTGTCGCGTAAGGTCATCGATGGTTATATTATTTTCCTGTATTTCATTCTTAAGTGCTTCCCTTTCAGCCCTTATTTTCTCTAAGTATCTCATTAAGCCTCCAGTCGCGTCGCTATCTTTTGGAAGTTCTTTAAGTTGTTTGCTTTTTTCCTCTTCGACGGTCTCTAATTGTTCGAGTCTTACCCGCTGCTCTTCTTGTACTTTAATTGCGGATCTGAGGGCATCTTTGTAGCCAGGCTTCGAAATACCTCTAACAAAGGCCCCTTTAGCAGCTTCTGTTTCCTCTTGAGTCAAAGTGCTTAGCATCGTCAAGTTGGGCGTTCCCAGCGCATTTGTGACTCCTTTTGGAAGCTGGTTGTTAAGCAGGCTGGTATTTCTCCTTTGATACAGGTTGTGCCATTTTTCCCTACCCGATTCTCTAACTTGAACCTGCCCTTTGTCTCCTATTTGGAAGTCCAAAGTAGCCAGGTTTATGTTTGGGTATCGCTCTCTTAGGTCATTGAGGAGGTCCGCTGTTAAGTCCGACCGCACGCCAAGGGATTCCATTTGTAAGTATTCTGGAATAGGCGTGTGGGGGTTCTTAGACCTAAATTTATCTCTCAAGGAACGCATAGCATCGCGGGCCCTGACGCCATACTTGCTCAGCAATTTATCAAAAAGGCCTCGGGGGTCTACATTGTCATCAGGAAGCAGGGTTTCATATTCTTCATCGTTAATATCGACTTGGCCTTCTTCGGTAAGGGGATCAAAATCCGTTCCTTCTACTTCCATTATATATGATAAGCTCAAAGTTAAATCCCAACGTATTACCTAAGCAGGTTGGCGGACTGAAAGCAGAACGCACCTTTCACCGGGTTACATTCACGCCTTCTAGCGCTAAGCCAGGGGAGACGCTGTATGTGGGCGTACCCCGCCTAACGGATAACCTAGTGTTGGTTCCTGGCACCCTGGCGCTAAGGTTTGACCTAGCAATACAACCAAGCACCAAGGACAAGCGCTATACCGTCAATAACGTGGGTAGGAACCTCGTCTCTAAGATGAGAATCAAGTTCGCAGGGGAATCCCTCTTGGATTTGAATAGGTACGATTTGTACACCACGTATAAGGACCTGTGGCTAACAGCCTTTGACCGTGCACAAAAGATAGAGCAGGGAATTGGAAGCGTTATTATTCGTAAGCTTCGCAGTGAAACCAACCCCGCGCCTACGGACTCCGGCGGAGCAACCGCAGTAGCAGACGCGACGAGGGTGAAGACCGCCTATGGTAGCAAGTACGTTATCCCTTTGGATTTCGAAGTGATTACGAGTCATGGCGCGTACTACCCCAGGCAGTTATCCGAGTTACAGTTTGAAGTAACCTTGGCAGACACTACAAACGTTATTGGAGGCATGGACAGCGCGATTAGCGGGGCTGTCGATCCTTATTCTATCACCAACTTAGAGCTGCAGTACGAGACCGTGTACAGCGAAGATCTGGCACGTAGCGCTGGCATGGAATACAGCTCCGGGAAGGCATTCCTTTACGACCACGTAGTGATGTATAAGACGTTTAGCTTCCTGGATAAGACGGATGAGGTTATTAACCAAAGTATTAACCTCCCCCGAAGAAGTCTCACGGGGTTGATGTTGGTGTTTGCCAAACCCTACGAAGCCGGTAAGCGCGACTCCGAAGCGTTCCACAACCCCAACATTACTAACGTCGGCGTGAATATCAACGGCGTTCCAAACAAGGTCTACTCGCAGGGAATAAAGCCCGCAGACGTGTACAGGGAGGCAATGCGCAAGTTTGGCGACCAAATTAGCCCCGAGGAATTCTTTAATGATAAGTACGCGTTATGGATTGACATGCGCACCATTAACGACGAAGACCTACATGGTCAGGGTCTGCGGCTGGTAAACACCCAGGATGGCATAACATTGGAGATCAAGCGCACCAAAAATGCCTCCGCGGGCGACGGCGACAAGATAAACTGCTACGTCTTTGTGGTGTCTGACGCGCAACTGAGCGTAGAAATGAACCAACTTAAAAGTGTTGCCTATTAAGGTTAAAATGTTTCTTAGATATACAATGCTGCAAATATTTGAAAACAACGGTACGAAACTGCAATGCATAGTGCAAGGCGAAACTTTGTACTTCAAAGCGAAGGAGGTGGCTTTGGCGTTGGGCTATGAGCGCCCCAAAGATGCAATTAGAGCACACGTATCTGAGAAATACCAGAAAAAATGGGTCGATCTACAGGGGGCTGCGAATCACCGCCCCCTCGCTAACGCACAACCAAATGCCGTGTTTATATCCGAACCTGGTTTGTACGAACTGATATTTAGCTCCAAACTACCCAAAGCTGTGGAGTTTCGTGATTGGGTCTTTGAGGAAGTCCTACCCACGCTGCGTAAGACGGGTAAATATGCAATAGACAAGCGCTTCGACGGTCCAAACAAGTTGGTATTCAAAATAGAAAATGAGTTCGACTTACATAAAAAGGTAGTGGACTACATCCGCAGGTTTTACCCCCAAATGCTCATAGCCCCTGGTCTAGGTGAACTGCAGGATTCGGACGGCAAACGTATAAAGTGCTGGCAGAAAGGATATCAACGCGGTCAACCCGACTTAATGATCTTGAATGCGCATACACATTACTGTGGATTCTGCATAGAGCTAAAGACCCCGAAAGGCAACGGCAGGTTATCTGAAGATCAGCAACTACTCTTACAGAGGTATGAAGAAAACGGCTATAAGGTGCTCGTAGGCAGCGACTACGACGAAATCTGCAGGGAGATCACTGCGTATGCTGAACACCTACGAATTCCCTGCAGGTGGTGTTGTAAGGTCTTTAAAACCTCGGAGACTTTGGCAACACACTTAAAGATATTTCATAGAATATATGGACAAGGATAAATTTAACGAGTTAAAGTTCATCCAAACACACTGGAAGGATTTAGGAATAGGGGAAATCTACGAGATAAAGAATTATGTGGTCTTCGAAGACTTGGACCGCCTGCGCTTGGTCTTAAAGAATAAAAAAAGAACATACACCCTTTGGGCGCCCGATAGGATAAGGTACGTCATCGAAGGGCAGGACGTTACCCATGTTATGAGTCATGGTAAAAAGGATGGTAGGTGGGTATTTGACGTAGTCAAGTATGAGCCTGAGAGTCCTCTGCATTCGTAAGGACGTCTGCTTTAGGATCCGCAGAGCACCAATGCCCCACAAAGGATCCTTCGGAGAATACCCTGTCGCAATGAAGGCAGGTGTATTTTTTAGGTGTTTTGGGAGTCGTAATGCAGTCGGCAGGTAGTTCGCAAGTAATACAGTCCATATATTGAAAGGGTAATTAGAATGCCTCCCAGAAAGGCAGCTGCGTAGGCTAGCATATAACATACCTCAAAAAAAAGATGTCTGATAACGTTGACATCTAGGTTAAGTCTTTGTTAAGACACTGGGAACCTCGAAATAAAGACACCCAATAATGTTAACAATTAGGTTAGGTCTTTGTTAAGACACTGGGAACCTCGAAATAAAGACACCCAATAATGTTAACAATTAGGTTAGATCTTTGTTAAGACACTGGGAACCTCGAAATAAAGACACCCAATAATGTTAACAATTAGGTTAGATCTTTGTTAAGACACTGGGAACCTCGAAATAAAGACACCCAATAATGTTAACAATTAGGTTAAGTAATTGTTAAGGAATAACATACCTCGAAATAAAGATGTCTGATAATGTTAACAATTAGGTTAAGTAATTGTTAAGCAGTTGAAGATATGTTCTTCTTCTCTGACACAACCACAGCGATTACACTCCTGCCTCCAATACTCCCTTTTAGTCCACGGAACGCCTTCGGCGCGTTCAAAGGAGGGGAAAGTACGGACTATTTTCTTATGGTAATCTATGCGATTCCTTAAGTAATCCTCTTTATGCGGGCAGCGGCTCATCAAATCCGCACATTGGTAGCAATCCACGCCTTCTAAGTCGTAGCTCCTAAAGTGGAACTTATAACTTAGTTCATGCGTTTTCCGGTGCGTTTGAAGACGTTGTCGACTACTAAGTATCTTATTGCAGAAACCACACTGCCTGGTCTGATCACAAACTCCTCTCTTTAAGTGTTGCTGCATTCCCAAAGGGAATTCCTTATTGCAGCCCTTGCAAAGTATGCAAATACGCTTGTCCTGATGTTGTCGCATCTTTTGAACAGTACTGAATTCCTTACCACAATCCTTACAAACTTTACTCAATTTCTTTGTGCAAACGCCATTACGGACATGGTATTGTAGTCTTTGCTTGGAGCTAAACTTCTTTTTACACGCCGCGCAGTCCATCTATACATAACAGTACGATAACCACTATATAACATCTTAACAAAGATCTAACCTAATTGTTAACATTCTAAGGCATCTTTATTTCGAGGTATGTCATTCCTTAACAAAGATCTAACCTAATTGTTAACATTCTAAGACATCTTTATTTCGAGGTATGTCATTCCTTAACAAAGATCTAACCTAATTGTTAACATTCTAAGACATCTTTATTTCGAGGTATGTTATTCCTTAACAATTACTTAACCTAATTGTTAACATTCTAGGGGGGATATTGAATGAAGTCCTTAACGGACTCCTTAGCCCACGTCGCCATCGTCAACAAGGCGCCAAACCGTTCTGCACGCTTCAGACCGCACATTTCATCGTACAATTCCTGCACGCGCTCTTTTAACCGGTTTATCTCCTCCCTTTGCATTTCTATGGTGTCTTTTTTATCTTTTGCGTCGGCTACGATTCTTTGCATTGCTTCCACTGGTTCCATCTATATATGAACCCAGATCACATACCTTGTAACGCTCTGATAGTAGGACCCACCGGCTGTGGAAAGACACAATTTGTCGTGGAGCAGCTATTAGGACCCTTTAGATACCGCTTCGACTATATCGTGCTATTATGCCCCACCTACAGGAATAATGTTACCTGGGAAGGCATAGGCAGGAATGATGACGACTTCTTCGTAGATATCTTAGACCCCAACGAGTTATCCAGCCATCTTAAGTTCTGGCACAAGCAATTCCCTAAAGATACACAGACTTTACTCATATTGGATGACATTGCCTGTGGGGATGACGTAAAAAAGCGCACCTCCGAATTGGTGAAGCTTGCTTTCAGCGGTAGGCATGACAATATCAGCGTTTGGTTACTCTCGCAGCAGCTTACCAGCGTCTCTAAGCCCTTCAGGGAAAACATAGGCTCCCTGGTCGTATTTTATACTCCGAGCAAGTCAGACCTGGAAACCATCTTAAGCGACTACGGCGGTGAGATAAGCAAGGAACAGTTGCATGAATACATGCGGCATTTAAAGACGCATCAACATTCCAAGATGATCTTTTCTTTGAGGTTTCCTTATGACGTTAATGTATATGGAGATTGAGCAGCTCTTAGATGAAGTCCCCACACAGTTAGACGAAAGTAACCTCAAGGAACAACTCAACATCCTTGTGTCTTCGGGGAAGTGTAAAGAAATGATAGGCAAGGAACTTACCCATGAGCAAGTTAACAAGTTGTCAGAAGAGGAGGTTAAGAAGTTCCATAAGAGGTACGAGGCCGCCCTTGCAAGTAAGACCACGGACGCCGTCGCAGACTCCGCTATCCGACTTGCGACTAAATTGCTTGGACTTGCGCTGCCCATAGACGACGTGGAGCAACTGCGGAAGGACATAAGCGAGGACTATGTCATCGCCCAAGAACTTAAGATAACCTGCGGGTGGTTGTCTTTGAAGTGCGGTAAGTTAATGGCAGTCGCCTCTGCGGCTTTGCACGTAGCTCAGCATGTCGACTTGAAGGAGGTACTGGTGTCTTGGAAGGACTTCAAGAAGGACAGAGAAGTCGAAAAGGTCTTTCAGGCAGCACTTACTGAGGTACCTGATCAAGTCGCCTCAAGTACTTAGTCAAGTCGTTGTCAAGTCATCGTCAAGTCGTTGTCAAGTACTTAGTCAAGTACTTAGTCAAGTCATCGTCAAGTCGTCCTTAAGTCATTCTCAAGTACTTAGTCAAGTACTTAGTCAAGTCATCGTCAAGTCGTCCTTAAGTCATTCTCAAGTACTTAGTCAAGTCGTTGTCAAGTACTTATCAAGTCCTTCAAGTCCTTAGATATAAATGAGTGAACCAGAGTCGAAGGCAGAGCAACCTCAGGAGGAGCAGAAGATTACCAAGGCTAAATCTCCAGGCAGAGTTGCCGCGGGGAAGAAGCTCGCGGAGATGAACAGGAAGAACAAAGCAAAGAAAGAGGAAAAGGTAGAAGAAGAGGAATCCTTTATCAATCCTGGGTACGTCATTGGCGCGATAGGAATTGCTATAGCAGCAGGCAGCCTCTACTTACAATGGCGGGCTACGAAGCCAAAAGTAAAGTGGGAGGCCGCAACATATCACGCACCTGTGGAACCGGCTGTTAGAAAAAGCAAAATCCCTGAAATGGAATAACCTTCTCGCTTTGTAATATAATGTCGACCGCGTTGTTGAAAACTGTTGAAGAAGCAGCTATCATTACTTCCATCGTTGCGGGTATTGGTTGGGTAGGTAAGAAAGTGCTCAAAGAAGACTTTACTGAAGACCCAAGCAAGAGCTTCGCTAATTTTGCTAAGATGACCGCTGCCGTTGGCGGGGCTATCATGCTAAAGGATTACCTACGAAAGGAAAAGTACCTGCCTAACATATAATGGTTAGCTTAGTCGCAGGTGGAGTTATTGCAGCTTTAGCATTTACAGGGGCTAATTATGGTGGTAGATATCTGGATAAATTAGTTAGCGGTGATAGAAACGCAGAATCTAACGCCGAAAGGAAAAGACACGACTTAGCGCTGGAGCAATATCAAAGGGACGTGGAGGCTTGGAATAAGAAGAGACAAGCCTACCGGGATTGGTTGGACAAGAACTACCAAGACAAGATGCAGGCGGATAAGAACTTCGAAAATACAGACTACGCCTTTAAACTTTATGCGCAAGCGCATCCCACAGTGGCGTTAAAGAAGCCTGACTTTAAGAATTACTACCAGCCTTCTAAGAAACAAAAAAATAGTGAGTTGGTCTTCGTAGGAGTCGCAGGGCTGGCAGGAGGCGTGGCCTTGGCGTATCTAATATAATGATCGTCTTTTTGGAAAGCGACAAGAATGACTTTACCACTTGTCTGAATCCTCCCATCCGCGCGGAAAGGGTTCGGTTGGTTAGTTGCTCTTTGTACAATTCTTGGTATAATTTAATTAATGGCTTTGTCATCGGAACTTCCGGCACCAAACCAAAAATACCAGATTCCCATTACACCCCCATAACACTGGCTAAGGAGCTAGCAAAGCATGGATATACTCTTACCACAGGATTACCCCATGAAATGAAGTTCAAGAAAAATAGTGGAAGCGCTAATTTGAAGGACAGTTCATTGGTAGAACTCCTGGGTCTTACTAGTACCACGATAAATAGCGGCAGTACATATGATGTGAAATGGAAAGTCGCATCCTCTTACGAAGTCTATTGCGATTTAGTCCATAGTTACAACAATGAAGAAAAGTCTTCTCTTATGTCCAAGTTTCTACCTAAGGGTAATCCATTTGACCCAGTAGAATACACTCCCATTTCTTTGAGCTATGACTTGTCTAATTTGGTGGAAAGCATAAACATCACCATTAAAGTGGACGGAAAGACGGTGGATTTTAACGGACGTAAGATCAATCTCGTCCTATCCTTCGCTTGAATCAAGCGAAGCGCGATTCTATTCATATAATGGGCCGCGTAGAGGACAAACTTAAAAGGATTTACTATGGGCCTGAAGGCTATTGGAAAGGAGCGTCAGCTATTAAAAAACTCGCGACCGCGGCCAGGGTATCAGAAGAAACGGCTAAGAACTGGTTAAAAAAACAAACCCTCTGGCAGGTCTATCTTCCCGTGCCCAAGTACATTCCCAGACCCAGCTTCACCGTAAATGCCCCCAATGAAGTTCATCAGGCGGATTTGCTTTTCTTACCGCACGATAAGGTGAGAAGAAAGACCTATAAATACGCTTTGACCGTAGTTGATATCGCAAGCAGATACAAGGACGCCGAACCCATAACCAGCAAGGATTCTGGGGAAGTCGCAGAAGCCCTAGGTAGGATTTATAAGCGCGTCTTGAAATGGCCTAAGCTGCTGCAAGTGGATGCGGGGACAGAGTTCATGGGCGTGGTTACTAAGACCCTGAAAGACCACAGCACTAAAATTAGGAGAGCCGAAGCTGAGTACCACAGGGGTCAGAGCATCGTCGAAAGATTTAATAAAACCTTGGCCGAGCGTCTCTTTGGGTACCAGTATTGGAAAGAGCTGGAAGATCCCTCCAAACGCAACAGGGAATGGACTCAGAGGCTCCCCCAGGTCATCGCGGCTTTGAACAACGAGGCGGCCAGGGCTACGGGAATAAAACCCAGGGATGCCATAAAAAAGAAACACGTGGAACACAAGTCCTACGTCAGAAGTTCGAGGGCGGTCGGACTGAAGGAAAAAAAGCTACCCCGCAACATAGTGGTCAGATACCTCTATCAGCCGGGGGAACTCGAAGGTGGCAGTAAGAGAGCCACGGATCCTAACTGGTCTTTGGAAACGTATGAGATTTCAAAGTCCGTCACCAAGGAAGGGCAACCCGTGTTGTATTACCTAAATGGCCCAAGTCGTGGATTTGTCATGGAAGAGCTGCTCATAGTCCCCAAAGACTCAGAGTAGCGCAGCACCGCGCGCCCGATTACACTCTAGGCATGTCAGTCTTACGTTACCTCTGCAATGCCCGCGTTTGTTGTTGATACGATCCACGGAGAACTGCTGATCGTCATTCGGGTCAAACCTCCATAGTAGAGGTATGTTACATTTGGCACACCTTGCCCCTTTCTTATAGACGTCGTCCACGCAGAGGTCGAACGTCATATTTTTTTCTTCGTCGTGGCGCTTGTAGCGAAGGAGTTTCTTCGTAATGTTCTCTTTGGCTACGTCTTCTGGGGTCTTATCGTAACGCAGTTGCGGACCCCAAGCTCTTTTCAATTGCTTGGCGTATTCTACGCGGCTTACGGCGGTGTAAATTAAGTTACTCCAACACAAACGCTGGTCTATGATCCACATCGTTTCTTTTACGGTTAATCCCTGGGCACTATGTACCGTCATGCAGTAACCAAGTCTCCAATCGGGGTGGGAAGTAATCCTTTCTACGTCTTTCATTTGCACCCAGGCTTTATCGTGGGTAACTGCGTTCTCTAAAGTAATGTCAGTGCCAGGTACCCGTACGTCTCTTTTCTGCATTCTGGTATCTCGGGGCTTATAGCAAACGGGTACGAGATTAGTGGGGAATCTTTCGCGGTGAATATTTAACAGATCTTTTTGAATACGGGCCTGAGAAGCACGCTTACTACTTAAGACAACATCTTTGGGGTTCCAGGCCTGTAAGAATTCCTCATAGGACTTGGCTCGTACTCTCTTACGGAGTACTTTACATTGCTGAGCGTCTGTAAGGCCCCTTAGTTCCGCTTTGAGGTTCCTTACTTGATCCTTGCTACGGTAATCGGTGTTAATTTCCTCTGCGTAATCTACCATTCCTTTTAACCATTCGTGGGGCATTTCCCCTGCTATTGGGGGTGGCTGGCAAGGATCTCCTGCGAAGATTACCTGGCACTTACCTTTTAGGAAGTCTACGAACTCTTTTAGGATTTCTAAGGGCACAGTACAGATTTCATCCCATAAGATCACAGGAGGAATATCATGAATAGCTTCTGGGACCCATTTAGTGCCATTCCAACGAAAGAAACTATGGTAAGTTTGTGCTTCAAAGCCCATAGCGGTGAGTTCGCGTTCTAAACGATGTGTAGGAGTTAATACGGTTACTTTAGGGAATAGTTGCAGGACTCTGGTAGTCTTACCACTGCCTCCTGTTCCGTAAAGATAAGAGAAGCGGTGGTAAGAAATGGGGTCTGTGACACTTGGTAATGGTTCCTCAGTCGGGGTTACCGTTCCTTTAGTATGATTACCGTCGTAGGTTACTCTTGCTCGCCAGGCCTTTATCTCTTCGTCCTTGACCCTCCATTGCCCGCTTTCTGCTAATTCGTCGTCGGTGTAGAACTCTTGCATCTTTTCAAGCACTGCAGGTTTGACGTACAAAGAGTCAGTAGCTACTCTTGGAATGTCTTCCTTGTCAAACCGCAAGCAACATCGCTAAGAGATTAATGTGGGCGTAAGCTAACATGCTAGCACGCAGATGGTAATACTGCGGTCTGTGGTCTTGATAGTAACACAAGGCATTCCATTGTTGCAGGGAATCTGTGAAATGATCCCACTTCTCTACTGACACCATTGAACCTTGGTCGTGAGCTCGTTGCACGAGGAAGCTTAATTCTCCTTTATCTGTGATTAAGCGGCGTTGCATGTGCTTCTCCCCTTCCTTTGCGCCCTGAGTGAACTTACCAATAACTATGCGGGCGGTAGCATTGTCTTCTGGCAGCCATTTGGTAAACTCCCGACGACATAATATTGCCTCATGAGCAGCGTACGTAAGGAGTTTCCGTTCTTCAAGGAACTTTAATAGCGGCACAGGGATCCATTCCTTTTCTTGCAGATGCTTCCCATACCACGCGTAAATTATGGGATGTAATCCCTCCTTTAGCTTCCAGCTGGTCAATCTAACGAATCCTGTTGCTGGGGCATCGTACGTACCATCCAAAGCTACCCTAAAGAATTGGCTGCCCGGATGTCCGTAACGGTCATAATACTCTTTACAATCTCCTAGGCCTTTGAAAGACGCAGGGTAACAATGTTTCATATCCAGCGAGACATACTCGTCCTCGTCGTATTCCATATTCCAAAGACCTCCGTGACCATGTTCTATGCAGGCTTTTGGAATTGGAAGGTCGCTAGGAGTCGGCTTCCAGCCATTACGCTTCTTTGCGGCTAAGAAGTCCAGGGAACGAGAACTTAATACTTCTGGAAAATCTTCACCCAGGTCTTCACAAACGCTGTCTATCTTCAGCTGTTCCATTTCGGGTCTATACAAAGTACCGTCTTGTGTCATAAATTGCCTACCTTCTGCGTCCATTAACCAGATGGAATTCTCATGAACGAAGTCTGCTAACGGAGATACTTTGTAGACTGAGGTCTTAACCTTCTTAGGAAACCTTAGTTCCCGCCAAGCGTGCCCATTATGTTGGTAGATAACAATAGGAGCTCCTCTACCTCCATATTTGTGAGTCCCAGAGTAAATAAACCCGTCTGTGATATCTTTAACGTGTATACGCCGCTCTAATGCCACTTCCAACTTCTTAATATTGGCTATGGTTCCTCCAGTCTTGCGGGTAGAATGCTCCCACTTTCGAATGGCTTCTCGGCGCTTTAAGGTTAACTTACCACCACGGGAAGCATCTTCAAAGAATTCCCGGACTAGCTTACCAACACAGTTACCAGGATGTCGCATTGGTTGTAACTTCTTTACATCTGGCGTGGGCATTTCATACGCCCCGTAAATTACCACTGTAACAGGGTAAGCAACCTCATAGAATAACATGTCAATTCCTTCTAATGCTCCCGGGTTGGTAGCCTTACTTAAGACGAACAGGTTCTTTTTACCAGACGCTCTAATGGGATTGCGGCCCCTTTCAATAATCCATTCCCCGTCCAGATACTTTATAAAGGTCAACTCCAAACGGTAATTACCCTCGGGCATTAGGTCGATTATCTGTTCTGCTTCTTTCCTGCGTCATAGTCTCATCCGTATTACCTTCCATAAATGTCGTAAAGGCAAAGTCTGCGTCTAACCTGTCCAAAACCTGGGTTCTGAGTTTGCGCACAGTCTTGTTCTTGATACTTTTGATGGTATCCATTATATAGGACGTATTTTATACTTCGTTTGCAGTACCCAACAGAGCAGCAGTAAGGACACACCGCGGAATTCCCGTAAATCTGCTGTACCCGCGTTCGTAATTCCCCGGGTAAAACCCGCAAATATACGGCATCGATCGCGAGTCCCCCTTACTGCTGCTTCTGTGGTTAAAGCAAAGGTTGTGAAACGACTTAATATCCATCTGCTCTGTTACTCTAAACGTTCGGTTAGTCGAAAATCAAGGCGTTTTTTCAACAGATCCTGGAATGTTTTGGGAAAGTTTTCTCCGGATATTACTGTTATAACCTGGTCAGCCTAAAAGTAGTTTTCTTTGTCTTCTTTTCACTTTGTACTTGTGTAACGTTTATGCAAGGGAAACGTTGTGTTCGCTTGAATATACCTATGAAGTGTTTTGATGAGAAAAAACCCCCCCCCTTGCTAAAGACCACCATGCTGTCCCTTTTGCACATCTTGGGACACTGGTGCGAAGCTAAACAAAAAGGGGTTAATCATCTACGGTCTTAGGGGCCGACTAACCTCTCCCTTAGGCTTCGGCCGAGCTTCCTGATCAGTCTGTAAATCTCCGGATAGCCGGTTTGTCGGGGTCGAAATCTCCGGTGTAGCCGGTAAATGCTTCGCGCTGCAATAAGACGGCTTCAGCACTCGAAGTCTGGAAGTATGTCCTGTTAAATATCCCTATAGCAAAATTTAAAAATTAAATCTAATGGAACAAAAACAGCTTCCTTAGCACTCTTATGATTTTTTTTTTTCTTTTCTTTTTTTTTTCTTTTCTTTTTTCTTTTCTTTTTTGCTTCTTGTCATTCCTCAATTCCTAAATTCGCCAAAACTCAACTTCTAACTTCTAATTCGATCTAGAAAGGGCCCCTGAATGACTGATTAACCGCATTGTGTGTTGTGTATTTATTGCTCAAATTACCTCATCAGTATTTTTTGTAGTTTTCAAATCATAAAAGAATGCATTAATCAGCTGCAATGCTGTTTAAAACTCCAAGCTATCATAGCTGGAAATAAAGTGCGTTTGTATTTCTTTATCTATAAAACACTGTGACAGTATAAAAAGTAAAAACATGATAAAAATATGAACGCAACTTTTCGACGTGGGCTACAGTGTCATTATCCAAAGAAGAAAAAAAAAGAATAGAAAGAATGCAAATTTACGATAAAAGCAAAAGATAAAAGAAGCTTTTAAATTGCGTAGGAATCAGAAAGAAAACAAAAAAGGAATCCTTCCGACTGGGATACCATAGATATCGATTGCATCTCCTTTTAAATCAATCGAAGTGATCAAACTGAATTAGAAGTATAATCTAGTCTTCTATTTTGTTATAAGAAAGTAAAATGATAAATATGACCTTGAATTTTTGTATGGGGAAAATCATTTATTAGAGGGGGTGGATATATGGGCGGGTTGTTGGAGTGGGGAGAGTGATAAATATTTGTGATTCTCCTATTCATAAGGGGTTTAATAAAGATTTTTATAAAGAACCACTGTGGTTGCCTCAAATAGTAGTGTTTAACAGATACAAAAACACAGTTTTATTTGTGCTTAGAACTGATTAAAGTTTGAGTTTTTAGACAGAACTACAGTTTGAAAACATGAGCACTGGGAGCCACGTTTTCACATGTATTGAACGGATCTTTTCACAATCAAAAATTTATTTGTTTTTTTTTTACACCGGGGGAAAAAATAGAATAGGTAAAAAGAAACTTAATTGGGGAATATGGTTCAAGATTAGGAATTACACATGCTAGTTTCACTGGATGTGACCTTAATGAGGGAGCGACTTTTTCACATCCATTAAGGGATTTTCTCATAATCAAAAAGTATACATAGTGTTTTGTCAACGCAAAACAAAATAAATATAAAAAGATAAAAAGAAAAATATTGTTCATGACTTGATACGGAGCTACAAAAGGTCCTTCACTGGATGTGAACTAAAAGGTCCTTTCACTGGATGTGAACTAAAAGGTCCTTTTTAATGGATGTGAACTAAAAGGTCCTTTCACTGGATGTGAACTAAAAGGTCCTTACACTGGATGTGAACTTCAAAGGTCCTTTCATTGGATGTGAACTAAAAGGTCCTTTCACTGGATGTGAACTAAAAGGTCCTTTACACTGGATGTGAACTAAAAGGTCCTTTCACTGGATGTGAACTAAAAGGTCCTTACACTGGATGTGAACTAAAAGGTCCTTACACTGGATGTGAACTAAAAGGTCCTTTCACTGGATGTGAACTAAAAGGTCCTTACACTGGATGTGAACTAAAAGGTCCTTTCACTGGATGTGAACTAAAAGGTCCTTTAACTGGATGTGAACTAAAAGGTCCTTTCACTGGATGTGAACTAAAAGGTCCTTTCACTGGATGTGAACTAAAAGGTCCTTTCACTGGATGTGAACTTCAAAGGTCCTTTCACTGGATGTGAACCAAAAGGTCCTTTCACTGGATGTGAACTAAAAGGTCCTTTCACTGGATGTGAACTAAAAGGTCCTTTCACTGGACGTGAACTAAGAGGTCCTTTTACTGGACGTGAAAAGGTCTAAAATAGATAAATTACTAGATGGATTGGACCGAATTAAACATTAGTCAAATCCTTGATTCCCAAACCGAGACTGATTCGACAAATGGTTTTACTGTTGTGGGAATGTATGGCGTTCAGGATGAAATACAACCATTGTCCTACAACCATAGTAGTTTTGCCAGCTTACGACCAACATATTTGTTCCTGTTCTGTTTGCAGTGATTGTTGATGAATAGAAAAAAGAGCTTTCTTAATGATTTTCAGTCAGGTTTTTTACCGATTTAGCCCCCCCCCCCCCCCCCCCCCAAAACTATATATAAAAAAACTATATAAAAAAACTATATGAAAAATGAAAAAAATAGTGCACATAAAATGAATCTGAAATTGCTTCTCCATTTCGATTATGATAATATTGATGACCAAGATTTTTGGCTGCACAGTAAAACCCTAAAGGCATGGTTGTCCAATGGACGACCTCTTTGAAAGTTAGCTCTCGGATCCTAAAACGCTTTTTCGTTTTGATGTGATGGCTTAAGGGTCATAATGTTTATGAAGAAATGTGCTTGCAGTGGCTAGAGTCAGTCTTTATCGGTCAGAGTCTATTCAAAGCTCTAATTCAAAATCTTAGGTGCAACAGCAGTTGGCTTCTCCACCTTTTATTTTCGTTTACTTGTTTGTTGTTTTTTTTTGTGTGTTTTTTTTTTTTTTTTCTTTTTCTGTTTTTCTTTTAACCTAAAAAATAATCTATGTGCCTAAAAGAAACAGAAAATATGGAAAGGGATAATAAATAAACAAATCACTTTACCAGCCATGTTTGCTTCGTTGTTTCAAGCTCAGAAAAATACCGGTCATTTTGTCCACTTCATGCTTTGCGTGACGTGTTCACTACTCAGATCAGATGTGATGAAAGACAAGAGGGGAAAATTATCAGTCTACTAAGGAAAACTGTTTTGTTTTAATCTTCATTTAGCGATTAAGTGTTCAACTTGACAACTATCAGTCTACTAAGGAAGCTGGTTCATCGATAGCTATCGATAATATATTCATGCTATCAATAAAACTAGACTGGAAAATCGATACGCCCATATAATATGTCGTTGGTTTTTCCGCATAACAATCAAAAATATCGATAAATAGAATTTAGAAATTGATGATT
Source organism: Actinia tenebrosa (assembly GCF_029948245.1). Lineage (NCBI taxonomy): Eukaryota > Metazoa > Cnidaria > Anthozoa > Actiniaria > Actiniidae > Actinia > Actinia tenebrosa. Next base: position 8,532,021 of record NW_028292573.1, on the reverse strand, counting down.
GAAAAAATGTGATCCGGCCTACGTATATGACGCAAGTTGCGCAGGTCAGTTCAAGGTTAGATATATCTTAATCGATACTATTTCGACTTTAGCCAATATTTTTCGATACTAATCAATATAAATCAATAATATGATTGAGAAAAATGTGTGAGATGCGCGATTTTTATTGATTGGACGATACAATTGAAGAGATTAATATCCATCGATTTTCCGATTTAGAATTTCATCGATTGAACACGCCGGGTTTACAAGACAGAGCCTTTTCCCTTCCCTTTGTAGGTCACTATGAAATGTGTTAACTAAATCGGCAACCCGCCAATTTACTTCTAGTATCATATGGTTTGCTAAAAATCCTTTTAAGAAAATCCAACTCTGTTTTTTTGCCCACGCTCAAAATATTCCACCCCAAGGTCAGAGCGATGATGGTTAGGTATTTGAACCATTTTTGTTCCTGCTCTCGCCACTGTAATCGACTTAGTCTCCCCCGCATTCCGAGACTTAATCGACTGGAATTTCCTGGAACGTGAAAAAGAGCACAGTCATCCAGTCGAAGGGGTCCACGGAACCCCCCTTGATGGTTTGATCTTTTAGGTAATAGATGTATGTCTTATATAAATTTTAATAAAAAAATATTAGTAGTTTTGCGTTGGGTCGTGTATTATAGCTTGGCCCGTACTAGATAGTCAATTAGGTGATTAGAGCCAATTTTTTGTGAAACATCGACCTAAACAAAGAGAATTATACACAGTTTAAGAAACGCAAACCCCCTTTGAAAAATCCTGGATCCGCCACTGTGACAGCTTATGAAATATCGTCGCACGAAAAATGCAACTAGCAAGTCTGTTTCATCATTACAATCTTAGAAATAATTCATTAAAAACATCCCAAAAAAGTATTATTGAACAGACCTTTCTCGAATTCACTAGAATGACCACGAAACGATGGTCGAGATCGGACTCGATGAGTTTATACATGTACTATTTCTAGTCTTTTATAGCTACTTTTAGTTGCATTTCTTTTTGCTTTTCACAAGCATGCATCTTTAACGTTTTTTTTTTTTTTTACCCTATGGTCTTTTTTGCATTTCTTTTCATCTTCAGTTTCAAATTTTATCTGAACAGCGGTAAATAGAAGTTATTTGATTCACCGGCCTAAATTAGGTCAAGACAGGGTAAAACTAAGCCCGTATCGTTTTCAATGCGGAGGGAAAGTTTTCCCCTCAAATCCGATTTTAGGTCAATGAAATAGCTTATTCACTTTTCCCCCTTGTTTAATCTGTGAATGGTTCCCTAACCCCTTTTCTGAAGCCTTCCTGAGTATTTGAATCAGCTTAGGGGTCACAGATAGAGTACTTAAGGAATAGTGGAACCGCATATGCCTATGTTAATGGCGATTAATTGATTGATTAATTGAAGACTTTATATAATGCGGGGTGACACGCGACTAAAATTTCGCTAACTGATTAACTTGTGGCCCTCGAGTTTTTTTTTTTAGCACGGGCACTGAAGATGGTCATCACCAGCGTCTTTAGTGGGTCTTTTTACGTCCGCCTTATACAGGGTTATTAATAGGGACCTTAAGCTGCAAGACGGCAACGACGACGGCAACCATACAATAGCACTAATTGCGCTTATTCAATAGATACTCGTTGGAATGTACGAAATACTGTGCTTCATTGCCGTCTTATGCTGAAAGTGAGACGTGAAATGTCCTATTTTTACGTACTAAAGAGAACGGCTACGCCAAAAGCTTATCTTTGCTGATTTTCGTTATAAGTAAAGCGCTTCCAAAAGACGTCCTTTCGTTCTAAAACGGGGATGGCGTTATTGAGTAAAATACTAGGTAAACACGAAATGACGATACAATAGAAGGTTGAAGCGCCTCAATTTCGCCCACGTTGTCGCCCACGTTGCCGTCCTGCAGCTTAAGGTCCGGCCCTATTTGGTAAAGACAGACGGGGCCTATAAGTTAAGTCCTTGTCCGAGAAGACTTGAAGGTCTAACCATTTGCAGATATAGTTACAAAGGCAGCACCTTCTGCTCAGTTATTTTAACTTTAAAAAAAAAAAACTTTTATTTAAAGTTGGTCCGGCCGAGGCTTGAACCACGACCTTCCGCAGACCAAAAGGACTCTCTTACCAACTGAGCTAACCGGGTGGCATAAACATGAAACGAAACTTTATTGCTTCTCGGGAAGGAAAGAGACTTAATTGACTGAATGTCCTGGAATGTGAAACCAGAGCATAGTCATCCTAACCATCCAGCTTTTTTCCTAAGTGATGAATAATTTCAGATGGACAGCTTATGAAACTGATATCGTCCCACGAAAAATGCAGTTAGCTACATCTCAGTTCATATATCATTATATATTTTTAGAAACAATTCTTAAATCTTATTTTTTCAAACAACGATGTGACGTTAAATAACATTTATAGGAACATGCTTCTTATCTATTTTGCCTGTATAAAAAATATTATTATATTTTCATTATCAATTTATTTAGTTTTTTCTGTTTTATGATATTTTTTTGTATTTTTTTATTTTTAGAGTGTATATATACATATATTTCTCTATATTGTAAAAGCATTGAGATTTTTAAATGCGTTTAGTAAGAATTAAATTATTATTATTATTATTATTATTATTATCAATGCAAGAAGAAGAAGAGCTTTGAAGTGTTGAAGAATAAAGAAGAGAGAAAAGGGGGGAAGAAGAAGAAAAAGAAAAGAAAGCAGAGAAGAAGAAAGAAGAGAAGAAGAAGAAGAAGAAGAAGAAGAAGAAGAGAATTTCGAGCAGTTGTAAACTCCCGCTGGCCTCTACTTTTTTAAGCTTGCTTAATTTGACGAGCAAGAGTGGCTACGATTTTACAAATTCGCTGAGTACTTCATTAGTAGGAAACTAACAGTGCCGGGCAATTATACTCCTCACCCAACCTTACATGCTATAAGTTCCACTGGCTTGTTTAGCCGTTTGACCCTGAGCCAATAGGGTCGTATCATGGCTCAATACATTTAAATGTTTTGAAGAACCTTTTTATCTTTCATCAATCAGTTTCCGTGATTTTTAAGTAGTTAATTGATCGGTAAGTCAATTTGTCTTTCTAATAAGAAAAAGTATTAAGGTTTGAGTGTTTGCTTTTCATAAGCAGATAAGTCCCCCCCCGCACCCGTTTTTAGTGTCGGTCGTCACGCAAACGCCTTGCGGGTCGCCACAAGGTGTACGTTCAAACGCCGACATATATAATTGAAAGAGCTATGGATCGCATATCAATTACACGTCTGTTTCGGTTCCAAGTAGTTGTGCAGTAAGGTTGGCAGACAAACTAGGTTTTAACAATCTATTTACGAACAATCTAAAGTTTCATGGAAATTGTTCGCTTTTTAAGCAAAAAAGTGCAAGAACAAATCAGTAGTAGCAAATCGGCCCGTAAAGTCAAGCGTGACTAGAAAGTTTTAACTTTATTAAAAAAGGCCTAAATCTTTGAGCTACTAGATTTATTAAGTTCAGAAATATCCGAGTGTTTTTGACGAAGTACGGAGCGAATTATGCATTAAGAATTTAAGAATTAAGCATTCTTTCTACGCATGATTTTTATTGCGCGCGTGCTCGTCGTGATGACGCTCATTGTTTGTTGAAACCAAAAATATCAAAACTTCTCGAAACTCTTATTTTTCTTCAAAACGAACGCTAACCTCTCCTTGTCATTTTAAATATCTCATAGAAGGAATCGTTTGAAAATATTAGTTATATAAATACATTCTCACCCTTTTCCGCGGATAATTTGTTCTTTTCTTCCATGTTTGTTTTCACACTTGATGACTCATCAAATACCTCAGTCACGTAGGTGCCGACATGATTGACTTCTAAGTCATTTTTGCTTGAAGGTCTGCATGGTGATCCCCTATTTTGTTAGGCTCATTTTAGCGTTTTATGTTGTTCATCGACTATCAAGCCAGTTTTAACTTTAACATTATATTTGGCTAGCGAAACGTCCTTAAGTGCGTTGTTTATAAATTTTGCGCTTGTATACGGTTTATTTAATTATTCATCGGACATAACAATCATAATATTTATTCTCTATAGATACTTTCCCATAGCATAATGCTTTGCACCTTGGGGGGGTAACCAATCAAAACAAACTGTTCCCAAAGGTTGAAAGGTTTCTTAATTGAATTTATTACTATACCTGCTTTTATCTGTACAATACTGTTTATCAGTTTATTACAAGTTATTTTTGCGTATACAGAAACATCAAAGAGTTTTGGTGTTGCAGAAAATGTAACTGACTTACGAAAAGAAATGTTACTTTAAGCTTTTCCAAGCTTTTTATTTTATATTTGTTGTCAAAAAACGAGTGGTATTTCAACATTATGATCAGCCTTCAGCAAAATAAGTGCGGCTTTTTTCCTTCTGGTTGACCCCCACAACCGCCATGGGTATGGGTAAAGTAAAGAATGCGGTATACCGTGGATAACCATAGAGAGTTTTAGATCGTCTTTTCCTTACTTGCAAAACGTAACCACGGTTTAATCATTTTCTGTATTTTAACCTTTTACCTTTTACAAACTTTCCACCACACGCAAGTATTCTTTTGTTTTTTCTACTATTTGGAGTCTCTTGCTGTCCCTTTTTCACTCATTTAAAATATTATTTTCTAAAAACGTACGGGTAAACTGACGTTTCACATTTCCGTGAACGTCAATAAAATTCTGTTTACGTGTGATGGCTCAGTAGTTTGTGTTTGGCTTTTGGTAACATGTTCCTATTTGTTCTTGTTTTCCTTGACGAACTTGCTTTCATTGTGTGTTTTAAACACGTACGTCACGTTTTTCATTTGCCTTTCTGCTATTTGTTTTGGAGTAAGTGTATTTACCATATAGGATTGATTATGAAAAAAATGATTTTTTAACAAGAACAAGATAAAAAAACATGTAAAAATTAAACAGATCAAAAACAGGTTCCGTGTTTGATACTCTGATCAAAACACGCGGGATGTTGAGAGACAACGAGAGGAGCGTTAGGAAACCACGACGCCGTAGCGGAGTGGTTTCCAGCTTCTCGAGTGTTCTCCCAAACAAATCCCAAGTGTTTTGATCAGCGTATCAAATGAAGGAAACTGGAGGTTTTTGATTTGATTATACAAATAACAAACGCGCGAAAAGATCGAAAAACAAGCAAAGTCTAAGTAAACTTCTCCCCTCGTGCCGTCTTATTCAACCCAACTGACCAATGATGGTGCGCGCGTATAGCTTAAAATGCGCCGGTCGCTGTGTGCCTTACTCTCATCCCCCCTGGTTTTTCGCCCTCCTCCTTCGCGCGCGTCGTCTTCCCCCTTTTTATCCCCAATGCCGACCCCTCCCGCGTGTGAACACTACATATCGATAATAAATCCCGTCCGATGAAGCACCGTAGAGAAAAAAGTGTGACCCAAACTATGAACGATGGTGCGGGTCTCCGCACAGTTCACGACGCACGATACAAGAACATTTAATACGAAACGTTCCCCACGATTCACACGAATTTCTAGAAACATGCCTAGAGTCGCAAATCTGAGAGAACAAACACCTTCGCGCAAAAATTGAAAAATAATAACTCGAGAAGCTTCACGATTTACACGCAAATCCACGGACTTACCTGGTCACACATGTTTAACACCACGCAGCCGCACAAAAACCCTTAATTACTTCGACACTGTGGATTGTGACGTGTGACTAGCCCTATAATTCTTTTAAACTTCATTTCGGATAGCCAATTTTGCATTTTGAAGAGATGCTGACAACACCCCATCTAAAGTTCATCACTGAGTGAAACTGACAACCCAAGGACCGACCTTTATCCCAGGTCTTCAGAAGTTTCTTTAGGTTTTCACCGGTCTGCACATCACCGCCAATATGGCATTTTCTGTGAAACCCTGGTTTATCCTTTGGTAAAGTAGTGCTTTCTCCACTTTTTTGTAAATTTGAATAAGGATTCTTTCTGATAGAATGAACTGAATATAATACGCTCAGCTCGGCACTCGGGTGATTCACTCACAGTCTGTATCTTCACCTGCAGTTATCACGCACTTCCGTGCTGTCACGCATCAAAAACCTAAAGCCGATAACGTCGTTTAATATTTCTTATCTCGTCTTAAAAACGTGACTGAGTTTTGCGGGGGCTTTTCTTTTGTCGCCAATGACAGCCCTTTTTCGCAGCTGTCACCAAAACGCCTACTGTTTTTTACCCCATGTTGATCTTCATAATGTACTCGAGTAGACAGGTCATTCTCTCCGGGATATTTCAAAGTCATTTTCACCCAACCTTAATCGCCACTGACATATCCCTGTGAGTCCGCACGGAAATATGAGTGTTTAGAGGTAATGGTTATTACTTCTCCTCTAAAGAAAACTCGGATAGAAAAAAAGTTTGCTGGTTTCAAGGACCCTCGGGTGTTTGATTTTATGCTCAGCAGCTCGTTATTCTCTTATTCTCCTTCTCGTTGTTGAGACGCATTCAGATCTTAACTTAGAGGTTCTGACTTCATCTCTGTACGTAAAGAGTCAAGGTCTGCGGACCCAGTACTGGAGCGCGAAGGAGCCGATTAGTATACATAGAACTCCGTTTTACGCCCCTGCTCGGTCCGTCACGCAACTCTTCCTCACCCCACACAACGCGCTGATTGCATTCAGAACTAACCCCATTCCTTTCCTCCATTGTGGGATTAGTACACCCAATGACGGTTCGACGAGTATTGTGTCCGATTGAGCCAATCACAGTGTTCGAAAGTATTAAAAAATGCGGCGAGTTTCAATCGAGCTGCTAAGCCACTTCCTCGAAAGAAATCCCCAAAGTGCAGCTCGCGTCGGAGTGCACAGAGCCGGTCCGGATTGACTATTCATTGGATTCAAGAATCAGTCGGGCGGACGGCTCAACAAAGGTCATTATACTAAATCTTCTTTTTTATCCTAACGGTGTCAAAATCAACCAACCACCGAATCCGATAAATACATTTCTTCTCATGATTTCTATACATGATATTCCTACCTGTATCAGTAGAAATTTAACACGAATATTCTCCTCGAACGAATCTTTCCGGATTTGATACTACCAGCCTATCGGATTGGGACTCGTATGCTACCAGTTACCTGTCTGCAAAACATTACAATCTGGACAAAACAGCTGACCGATTTTAATTTTTATCACACCACATTCAATCTTTATTTACCCTTTCTAATTTCTTCTAGTGAACTCGATGTAATTTTAACCTTCCGTACGGAATCTAAATTTCATGATCTACTGATTTTTCGCGTCAGCCTCGGATTCGACATCGTATACGATCAGCCTGCGGTTGGAATATCCGCCATTACATATATCAGCCTCGGATTGGAATCCGATTAATCTCTAGCACTCGGATGATTGGGATCGCTACTACATCAGCCTCGGCATTGCTATGCTTTTTATATAAATCTTTAAAAAAGTTGATTATCCAAATCCTTTTAAAGCCTTTCACTCCTCAACCGGTACATCTCCGTTGCAGCGCAACTGGACAACTGACTATTTAGATGGAAAAACACGAGCGGTGGCTGATAAAGAAAATGGAATTTAAGATATTTTGACAAGTATGGAGAAACACATGTACACCTGAATTAAACAATGCAAGTACATGAAATCAAGGTGGAGCTATAAGTGAAGGCTCATAGCAATTATTACTTCATATTACACCTTGCAATTTGTTCGAAACTCATTGAATCGAAAGTTTTAAGATCAACCGCTCGAGGAAATAGCTATAACACAATTGGTATCGGTGGTGACACAAGTAGTAAGTTACATGTACAATTTAGTAAGTATACAATCCGATCGCCGCGCCTGCCGTGACCGCCCTCACAGAAGTTCTTAGGGTCGTCACGAACGTTTCCGAAAAAGTTGCCGTCGACGACCCTAGAACGGCTCGGAGCAGGAGGGCACCCCTACCTGAAGTTTGTCCATCGCGATGGCCATTAGATATCGCAAGTTTTGTTGATAACCTGGTTAATTTCGATTGATAAAAGTATAAAAAATTTCATTAGAATAGACAGTTGTACAAAACCTCTCTTTAAACGACCAGTTCAAAACTTATTAAGCTTCGTATTAACCTTGTGCCAGTTCCTTCAACAGAAACATGTACATTCATTGTGACG
>NW_028292573.1:7705606-7801745 GCF_029948245.1 Actinia tenebrosa | reverse complement strand
ATATTCTGGCTTTTATAGTACATATAATGTATATATGTTCAGTTATTATTTACTGGTGTATAGTACGTAATATATTAATATTAATTAATTAATATATATAATACTGGCTTATAGTACATAATATATTAATATTAATTAATATATATTATACTGGTGTATAGTACATAATGATGTTCTTATATGTTCAGTAATATATCATGGAGTTTTAAGAGTTACAATGTTTATTATTTTCAATCTTATTCTAGGCTGCCGGACAACAAGTTGGACAGGTGTTCCCTCAAGCTGGAGGCTTTTACATGCCTCAAATGCAACCGGTATGTGGGCTAGTACTGGTGTTAAAACTACAGTACAATTTATAGGGTTTTTAAAGCTAATTTATACCTCTAGAACATCTACCTAGTTGAAGAGAGACTTATAGGTCAATATATCTAGTAGTTTAGTCTTATTACCATTGTTGTTGAAGTGCAATGCTTGCAGGGCTTACTGCAGTTTTCGATATTCAAGGAACTCAGTAGTTACAAGCTGCAAGCTGGAATTTTTTTGAATTCATTGGATACCTTTTTATGTTGTTGACTGGCGGCAGCTGAAAAACTAGTTTAACAACAAGCTGTTGGAATGTCTGAGTTTCGCTCATTGGCAAACAAAGCATCAAACTTTGAGGGTCGCACTTCAAGAATGATCATAGTAATTTATTTTAATATTAAGCCATAAGAGCAATAATATTATGATACAATGTGCTTAGAAATAAACAATTATTTTACCTTAAAGGGTCAGGGTCCATTCTTTGGACCACAGATGCCACAAGTCCGCCCTCGCTGGAACATGCAACAACCACAACAACAGATGCGACCTGGTGTACCAAACATGCCCAGTGCAGGGCAGGTACCCAGAGCTCGTGGTGTGCGTCAAGTTGTACCAAGGGGAGCGGGTCCACAGTCAGGTGTCCCTCAAGGCATGCAGGGTGGCGGACAACGCATGCCCAATGTGCAGATGTCCCAGCCGCCCCAGAGAGTACCAGGTGGACAAAGTCAAGTCAGACCTAGCTATAAGTTCTCTCAGACTGTGCGCAACCAACCTTCTGCAGATGCACAGCAAGGCCTTCAAGTTTCAGTATGTACACTGAATATTGCATAGCAATAGATGTAATTCGTCTCGATGTAATATTTTTTCCATTGGAAGATCATGTGTCCTTCTCTTGAGAATAAGATTCTGTTACACTTGCTGGGTTACACTTGATATCAAGAATGTCCATTAACTGGGGTCAATAGGTTTTTTTAATCACCTGATAAAATCTTTGTCTAGTTTGTTTATTTATTTATCTATCAATTTATTATTTTTTTAATTGATTGATTTATTAATTATTAGTAATATCCCTGTGTTATTGTGTAGGGCCAAGAGCCTCTTCTCCCAAGTGTCCTGGCACAAGCAACTCCCCAAGAACAGAAACAGATGTTAGGTGAACGTCTGTTCCCCCTGATCCAAAACACCCACCCAGACCTGGCTGGTAAGATCACTGGCATGTTGCTAGAGATTGACAACACTGAGCTCTTGCACATGTTAGAATCTCATGAAGCCCTGCAAGCCAAGGTTGAAGAAGCAGTAGGTGTCCTCAAGGCACATCATGCTAAAGATACCTTGGCTCAAGAAGGACAGAACTGAAGATGAACAAGAACGATGATAGAGATAGACCAAACAAGTGGGACATGGATGTGACTTATTATGTTAGTATTTACTTTTACCGGATGTGACAATTTGTTCAAGTTCAAATAAAGTTCTCTTTAAAACTGGGACCTCTTGTGATTCTATATAAGATCACTCTACTGCATTGCACGAGACCTAAACTGGGCTAGACTGCATGGAGCAACTTCAGAATACCCGGCCAAGCACTTCATTTTAGTATAAATCAAGTGCTTTGAAAACGATGCAATAGAGTGCAAAGAATTAATCTGTGAAACACTAATTACTAAATAGTACAAAATAGTGCTAATTAAACAATAGGAAACGATGGAATTTGCATGAACCCTCAGAATATATTAGTACATAATATTACATATTATATCTGAAAACCAGGCCATTTTAGATTAAACTGTTTCGCTAGGATCAAATTTCGTTGAATTTTCTAATGGATTTGGCGATTCTATCCCCCACATAAACAAGCAGTGACGTCATAGTGAAATAGGACAATTCAAAATATAACCACACAGAGTAAAAGAAGTGTTATTTCTCAGTGATCAGGTAAAATTTCGAGGCTTCATTTCACGTTTCAATGATTTTATTGAATTTTTTTGAAGAATCCACATACATTTCCTTATGACATGACACCACAGAAACCAAGCTTGGGCTACCTGTGATTTTACAAATTTCAATTTTTATTTCGGGCTTCCTGTGTGATTCAACATGGCATGCAAAGGGTCAATTTTATTCTTTAGTAAGAATTTCGGTTTATTTCTCACTATTCTCTCAAAATGTTCAACAACTACAAAAGAGAAATGCCACTTCCAACAGCTTTAAAAGCATAGTTCCGGTATGTACACTGAATATTGCATAAAAATAGACGTAATTCGTCTCGGTATAACGGTTTTCCTCTTTGAAGACCTGACTTGAAAATACTTTACTTCTTGATATAAGACTACATGAAATGGCACTATTCCGGAATAAAGTTTAAGGTTAGGTTTTTATTTAGTTTGGGTAGAGATTAGGGTTAGGGTTTCAAGACTTTATAATCGATACTTAATAATCAAATAATGCCATTTCAAAATAAGATTATTGTTCGAATCGTATCTATACTCATTCAGTCTTCTCAACTGTTCAACAAAAAATGATACTCTAGGGAATGACATGTGGTGTGAAAACTTTGCACTACAATGATTTAGCTCTATTGCCTGGGGGGGGGGGGGGGGGAGTACTCCTCTATATTTGCTATACAGGTACGTGCCGCCAAACAGGGTATGGTTTTCAGCGATTTCTATCAACTTATAAAATCTTTGACTCTCATTTTTGTTTTACTTCAAATGGTACTGGTCTGAAACACTGACAACCATGTTTGTTAACCAGAAAGAATTCTATCGACGACTTCTAAGGATGCAGAGAAATTAAGTCGCAATCAGAATTTTTTTCAACTTGGCATGGACATACCCCAACATATTCTTGTTCAAAAAATGAAATAAAAAAAGGGGGTCACCAAATTCGTTTCTTTGCTAAACGCTGAAGAAATATAGTATTCATCGAGGGGAAAAGGAGCGCTACAGAGTACTGCACATAGCAAAACTACAGTTTATCATGCACAGAAACTCCAGCCTCGGCTAGGAACTATTATTTGTGGTCACTGAATGGAACTGTAGAAAGGAATAGTGATCAAAGAAATGTTTCGAAAAAAAGTCAAAAAAATCAGAGAAATGTAGAAAACAAATTAATGGCCATCAAATGTTACTTTCTTTAACATTTCTAAATTAAAAGCATGGAAGTAAGAGTTAGTGAAGAGGATTTATCACAACGCATGCCCAGTGACAGTGCAGATGTCCCAGCAGCCTCAGAGAGTACCAGGCAGATCAAGCCAACTCAGACCTAGCTACAAGTTCTCTCAGACTGTGCGCAACCAGCCTTCTGCAGATGCACAGCAGGGCATTCAAGTTACGGTATGTACACTGAATATTGCATAGCAATAGACCTAATTCATCTCAGTGTGATATTTTCCCATTGGAAGATCACGTGTCCTTCTCTTGAGAATAAGATTCTTTGTTTGAATTGTATCCATATTCATGTGTCTTCTCAAGTGCAACTGTTAAACAAAGACATGGTAGTCTAGGGGTTGACACCAGGTCTGAAATGGAAAAAAAAATACGACATTTATTTATTTATTTGTTTGCTTATTTATTCATTTTTTACTTATTTGTTTGTTTATTTGTTTGTTTGTTTATTTATTTATTGGTATTTTTAATCAACTTATTTATCAATTATTACTACTAATATTCCTGTGTTATTGCGTAGGGCCAACAGCCTCTTCTCCCAAGTGTCCTGGCACAAGCAACTCCCCAAGAACAGAAACAGATGTTAGGTGAACGTCTGTTCCCCCTGATCCAAAACACCCACCCAGACCTGGCTGGTAAAATCACTGGCATGTTGCTTAAGATTGACAACACTGGGCTCTTGCACATGTTAGAGTCTCATGAAGTGCTGCAAGCCAAGGTTGAAGAAGCAGTAGATGCCCTCAAGGTACATCATGCTAAAGATACAGATGTCCTTCAAGGCATGCAGGGGGGTGGACAACGCATGCCAAATGTGCAAATGTCCCAGCAGCCTCAGAGAGTACCAGATGGATCATGCCAAGTCAGACCTAGCTACAAGTTCTCTCAGGCTGTACGCAGCCAGCGTTCTGCAGATGCACAGCAAGGCATCCAAGCTCTGGTATGTACACTGAATATTGCATAGCAATAGACGTAATTCGTCTCAGTGTAATATTTTCCCATTGGAAGATCACGTGTCCTTCTCTTGAGAATAAGATTCTTTGTTTGAGTTGTATATAAATATTCATGTATCTTCTCATATACAACCGTTAAACAAAAAAATGATACTAAAGAGAATGACATGTGGTCTGAAATTGGAAAGCATTGCACCACAAGGAACAAGGTCTATTGCTGGGTTACACTTGACATCATTTCCTGTCCCATGCAGAATGTTCATCAGCTGAATCCGGTCTGGTTGACAGCACATGGTGGTCAGTGTTTGAACAGCATTTGGAGCAGATAATAAGATTCAAAGACTTTTATCAGCTGATTGAAACTCAGCAATACTATTTTTTTATCACCTGATAAAATCTTTGACTCTCATTTGTTTATTGGTTTATTTATTAATCAATTTATTATTTTATTATTACTAATATTCCTGTGTTATTGCGTAGGGCCAAGAGCCTCTTCTCCCAAGTGTCCTGGCACAAGCAACTCCCCAAGAACAGAAACAGGTGTTAGGACAACGCATGCCCAATGAGCAGATGTCCCACCAGCCTCAAAGAGTACCAGGAGGATTGAGCCAAGTCAGACCTAGCTACAAGTTCTCTCAGACTGTGCACAATGAGCCTTCTGCAAATGCACAGCAGGGCATTCAAGTTCCGGTATGTACACTGAATATTGCACAGCAATAGACCTAATTCATCTCAGCATAATATTTTACCGTTGGAAGATCACATGCCCTTCTCTTGAGAATAAGATTCTTTGTTTGAGTTGTATCCATATTCATGTGTCTTCTCATGTGCAACCGTTCAACAAAAAATGATATTCAAGGGAATGATATGGTCTGAAATGGGAAAGCAGCACCACAAGATCTATTGCTGGGTTTCACTTGATGTCATCGGCTGAATCCGGTTTGGTTGACAGCACATGGTGGTCAGTGTTTAACCACCAGTTGGAGCAGATAATTAGATAGGAAGACTTTTATCAGCTGAGTGAAACTTAGCAATTTCTGAGTTTTTTTCTTCACCTGATAAAATCTTTCTTTTCGGGAAGCACGGGTGGGGTAGCGATGTGAGTGCTCGCCTCTCATCAATGCGACCCGAGTTCAAGTCCCGCCGGATTCAGTGTTGTATATGAATAGAGTTGTTTGTTGGTTCTCTCCTGTGTAGTATATGAGTAGAGTTGTTTGTTGGTTCTCTCCTGTGTAGTATGTGAGTAGAGTTGTTTGTTGGTTCTCTCCTGTGTAGTATGTGAGTAGAGTTGTTTGTTGGTTCTCTCCTGTGTTGTATATGAATAGAGTTGTTTGTTGGTTCTCTCCTGTGTAGTATATGAGTAGAGTCGTTTGTTGGTTCTCTCCTGTGTAGTATGTGAGTAGAGTTGTTTGTTGGTTCTCTCCTGTGTAGTATGTGAGTAGAGTTGTTTGTTGGTTCTCTCCTGTGCAGTATGTGAGTAGAGTTGTTTGTTGGTTCTCTCCTGTGTAGTGTGTGAGTAGAGTTGTTTGTTGGTTCTCTCCTGTGTAGTATGTGAGTAGAGTTGTTTGTTGGTTCTCTCCTGTGTAGTATGTGAGTAGAGTTGTTTGTTGGTTCTCTCCTGTGCTTCAAGGGTTTTCCGGGTTCTCCGGTTTTCCTCCCTCCGCAAAAATCAACTTCTAAATTCCAATTCGATCACAGAATGAGGGCCACAGGTTTGTTAGCCACTGGCTATTAAGTGCTACCCTCGTAAAAAAAGGACTTTATTTATTTTATTTTATTATTTTGACTCTCATTTGTTTATTGGTTTATTTATTAATCAATTTATTATTTTATTATTACTAATATTCCTGTGTTATCGGTAGGGCCAAGAGCCTCTTCTCCCAAGTGTCCTGGCACAAGCAACTCCCCAAGAACAGAAACAGATGTTAGGTGAACGTCTGTTCCCCCTGATCCAAAACACCCACCCAGACCTGGCTGGTAAAATCACTGGCATGTTGGTAGAGATTGACAACACTGAGCTCTTACACATGTTAGAGTCTCATGAAGCCCTGCAAGCCAAGGTTGAAAAAGCAGTAGGTGTCCTCAAGGAGCATCATGCTAAAGATACAGGTGTCCTTCAAGGCATGCAGGGTGGCGGACAACGCATGCCAGATAGGCAAATGTCCCAGCAGCCTCGGAGAGTATCAGGTGGACCAAGCCAAGTCAGACCTAGCTATAAGTTCTCTCAGACTGTGCGCAACCAGCTTTCTGCAGATATACAGCAAGGCATTCAAGTTCTGGTATATACACTGAATATTGCATAGCAATAGACCTATTTCATATCATTGTAATATTTTCCCGTTGGAAGATCACGTGTCCTTCTCTTGAGAATAGATTCTTTGTTTGAATTGTATCTATATTCATGTGTCTTCTCATGTGCAACCGTTAAACAAAAAATGATACTCCAGAGAATGACGCATGGTCTGAAATGGGAAAGCATTGCACCACAAGGAACAAGGTCTATCGCTGGGTTTCACATGACGTCATTTCCTGTCCCATGCGGAATGTTCATCAGCTGAATCCGGTCTGGTTGACAGCACATGGTGATCAGTGTTTAACCACCAGTTGGAGCAGATAATAAGATTCAAAGACTTTTATCAGCTGATTGAAACTCAGCAATACTGTTTTTTTTATCACCTGATAAAATCTTTGACTCTCATTTGTTTATTGGTTTAATTATTAATCAATTTATTATTTTATCATTACTAATATTCCTGTGTTATTGTGTAGGGCCAAGAGCCTCTTCTCCCAAGTGTCCTGGCACAAGCAACTCCCCAAGAACAGAAACAGATGTTAGGTGAACGTCTGTTCCCCCTGATCCAAAACACCCACCCAGACCTGGCTGGTAAAATCACTGGCATGTTGCTAGAAATTGACAACACTGAGCTCTTACACATGTTAGAATCTCATGAAGCCCTGCAAGCCAAGGTTGAAGAAGCAGTAGGTGTCCTCAAGGAGCATCATGCTAAAGATACAGATGTCCTTCAAGGTATGCAGGGGGGTGGACAACACATGCCAAATGAGCAAATGTCCCAGCAGCCTCGGAGAGTATCAGGCAGACCAAGCCAAGTCAGACCTAGCTACAAGTTCTCTCAGGCTGTGCACAACCAGCCTTCTGAAGATGCACAGCAAGGCATCCAAGTTCCAGTATGTACACTTAATATTGCATAGCAATAGTCGTAACTCGAAGATCATGGGTCCTTCTCTTGAGAATAAGATACTTTGTTTGAGTTGTATCCATATTCATGTGTCTTCTCAAGTACAACCGTTCAACAAAAAATGATACTCCAGAGAATGACGCATGGTCTGAAATGGGAAAGCATTGCACCACAAGGAACAAGGTCTATCGCTGGGTTTCACATGACGTCATTTCCTGTCCCATGCGGAATGTTCATCAGCTGAATCCGGTCTGGTTGACAGCACATGGTGATCAGTGTTTAACCACCAGTTGGAGCAGATAATAAGATTCAAAGACTTTTATCAGCTGATTGAAACTCAGCAATACTGTTTTTTTATCACCTGATAAAATCTTTGACTCTCATTTGTTTATTGGTTTAATTATTAATCAATTTATTATTTTATCATTACTAATATTCCTGTGTTATTGTGTAGGGCCAAGAGCCTCTTCTCCCAAGTGTCCTGGCACAAGCAACTCCCCAAGAACAGAAACAGATGTTAGGTGAACGTCTGTTCCCCCTGATCCAAAACAACCACCCAGACCTGGCTGGTAAAATCACTGGCATGTTGCTAGAGATTGACAACAATGAGCTCTTACACATGTTAGAATCTCATGAAGCCCTGCAAGCCAAGGTTGAAGAAGCAGTAGGTGTCCTCAAGGAGCATCATGCTAAAGATACAGATGTCCTTCAAGGTATGCAGGGGGGTGGACAACACATGCCAAATGAGCAAATGTCCCAGCAGCCTCGGAGAGTATCAGGCAGACCAAGCCAAGTCAGACCTAGCTACAAGTTCTCTCAGGCTGTGCACAACCAGCCTTCTGAAGATGCACAGCAAGGCATCCAAGTTCCAGTATGTACACTTAATATTGCATAGCAATAGTCGTAACTCGAAGATCATGGGTCCTTCTCTTGAGAATAAGATACTTTGTTTGAGTTGTATCCATATTCATGTGTCTTCTCAAGTACAACCGTTCAACAAAAAATGATACTCCAGAGAATGACGCATGGTCTGAAATGGGAAAGCATTGCACCACAAGGAACAAGGTCTATCGCTGGGTTTCACATGACGTCATTTCCTGTCCCATGCGGAATGTTCATCAGCTGAATCCGGTCTGGTTGACAGCACATGGTGATCAGTGTTTAACCACCAGTTGGAGCAGATAATAAGATTCAAAGACTTTTATCAGCTGATTGAAACTCAGCAATACTGTTTTTTTATCACCTGATAAAATCTTTGACTCTCATTTGTTTATTGGTTTAATTATTAATCAATTTATTATTTTATCATTACTAATATTCCTGTGTTATTGTGTAGGGCCAAGAGCCTCTTCTCCCAAGTGTCCTGGCACAAGCAACTCCCCAAGACCAGAAACAGATGTTAGGTGAACGTCTGTTCCCCCTGATCCAAAACAACCACCCAGACCTGGCTGGTAAAATCACTGGCATGTTGCTAGAGATTGACAACAATGAGCTCTTACACATGTTAGAATCTCATGAAGCCCTGCAAGCCAAGGTTGAAGAAGCAGTAGGTGTCCTCAAGGAGCATCATGCTAAAGATACAGATGTCCTTCAAGGTATGCAGGGGGGTGGACAACACATGCCAAATGAGCAAATGTCCCAGCAGCCTCAGAGAATAGGCAAAGGCAGACCAAGCCAAGTCAGACCTAGCTATAAGTTTTCTCAAACTGTGTGCAACCAGCCTTCTGAAGATGCACAGCAAGGCATCCCAGTTCTGGTATGTACACTGAATATTGCATAGCAATAGACCTAATTCTTCTCAGTGTAGTATTTTCCCATTGGAAGATCACGTGTCCTTCTCTTGAGAATAGATTCTTTGTTTGAATTTTATCCATATTTGTTTAGTCTTCTCATGCACAACAGTTAAACACAGAAATGACAAGGCCTTACCAAGGGGGGTTCAAAGTTCCCATGTTTCCCATGATTTGACTGGCTTATAGTACATAATAATGTTCATATATATTCATTATATTATTTACTGGTGTATAGTACATAATATATTAATATTAATTAATATGTATTATACTGGTGTATAGTACATAATAATGTTCATATATATTCATTATATTATTTACTGGTGTATAGTACATAATATATTAATATTAATTAATTAATATATATAATACTGGTGTATAGTACATAATAATGTTCATATATATTCATTATATTATTTACTGGTGTATAGTACATAATATATTAATATTAATTAATATATATTATACTGGTGTATAGTACATAATGATGTTCTTATATGTTCAGTATATTATCATTGAGTTTAAGAGTTACAATGTTTATTATTTTTCAATCTTGTTCTAGGCTGCTGGCCAACAAGTTGGACAGGTGTTCCCTCAAGCTGGAGGCTTTTACGTGCCTCAAATGCAACCGGTATGTTGGGCTAGTACTGGTGTTAAAACTACAGTACAATTTATAGGGTGTTTAAAGCTAATTTATACCTCTAGAACATCTACCTAGTTGAAGAGAGACTGATAGGTCAATATATCTAGTAGTTTAGTCTTATGTTGTTGAAGTGCAACGCTTGCAGGGCTTACTGCAGTTTTCGATATTCAAGGAACTCAGTAGTTACAAGCTGCAAGCTGGAATTCTTTTTTTTTTTTGTCTGTTGTCAATCAAAAATAATCAGTGGATACCTTTTTATGTTGTTGACTGGCGGCAGCTGAAAAACTAGTTTAACAACAAGCTGTTGGAATGTCTGAGTTTCGCTCATTGGCAAACAAAGCATCAAACTTTGAGGGTCGCACTTCAAGAATGATCGTAGTAATTTATTTTAATATTAAGCCATAAGAGCAATAATATTATGATACAATGTGCTTAGAAATAAACAATTATTTTACTTTAAAGGGTCAGGGTCCATTCTTTGGACCACAGATGCCACAAGTCCGCCCACGCTGGAACATGCAACAACCTCAACAACAGATGCGACCTGGTGTACCAAACATGCCCAGTGCAGGGCAGGTACCCAGAGCTCGTGTTGTGCGTCAAGTTGTACCAAGGGGAGTGGGTCCACAGTCAGGTGTCCCTCAAGGCATGCAAGGTGGAGGACAACGCATGCCCAATGTGCAGATGTCCCAGCCGCCCCAGAGAGTACCAGGTGGACAAAGTCAAGTCAGACCTAGCTATGAGTTCTCTCAGACTGTGCGCAACCAGCCTTCTGCACATGCACAGCAAGGCATTCAAGTTCCGGTATGTACACTGAATATTGCATTTATTACAAGACCAAATTATTTGATTCCATAAACCTGACTCACTAGCTGTAAAAAGTTCTTTCTGTTCCCCTGTTTCAGACCACATGTCATTCCTTTGAAAGAAAGGGTTAGTACTGAGAAACAAAGAAATAATACTCAAGGGAATGACATTTAGGTGATAATAGTGTTTCAGTGGATTGGAGCTGTTACTGTAATAATCCAATAGTGTTTGTTTTGTCTAGTAGGTAGGTTCATAAATAAATATATTAACTTTGTTTATAGAGGATAACACTTGACAGTAATTCAACTGATAAACTCGTGGTCCTCTGTTAACGTCTCTAGTTAATTAGGAACAGGATCGCCATTAATATGATCATCCGAGCCACATGAAGGTCTAAACATTTGCAGATGTAATTACAAAGGCAGCACCTTCTCCTCATTTATTTTAAGACCCTGAGTGTTGGTCTGACCGAGGCTTAAACAACGCCCTTCCGCACAACAGACCGACGCTCTTACCAACTGAGCTAGCCAGGTGGCGGTTCATTAGTTGCTTGTTAGTTTTTCTCCTGTGTTTCGAGGGTTTTTCACATTGTTGATGGGAGGATATAGCTTGGAGAATGCTGAATTAAAGCAAATGTATAGTAATATAAAAGCTAATGTTGGCAAAAATACCATAAATTGGCTGCTTGTTTTGAGAACACTAATAGTAGATTAAAGTGGTGTTAGAAAACTCATTAATAATTCATGAAGGAAAGACAATAGAAATCATGACCATGAAGGAGGTTTTATATCTGATATAGATTCGTCTTCATTTGCATAAACTTTGACTTGGATTTTCTCTATCAAACTTGGTTCATTTCGTAAAGAATTCTGTACAATATGAGAACATACATCATGAGTTTTCGAAGATGTTTAATAAACTCGCAGATCGTGTTTTATCAGGTCTAAAACCACTCGGCTACACCTCATGTTTTACCCGATAAAACACTCCTGCTCATTTATTAAACACTACATAAAAAAGTATTGCAAAAATATTTTTCAGAGAATTCATACTTTTAAGGTTTACCCATGACCAACTTTAAAAAGATTTTAGGTCACTTTATAATTCAAAAAGGTTGAAAAAAATGCAGCATATGCATGAGGAAATTTTGAGGGAAATGTTGAACTGAATTAAAGATTTTAGAGGGTTAAAATCTATTTATTCAGTCTAGAATCTCCCTAAAAATATTGTTTTTTTATTTTGGTTCTTTGAATGACAGTCATTGAAATACTATTTGGTGAAGGACACATCAAAATTTGAGGGTCACACTTCAAGACTAATAATTGTAGTAATTTATTTTATTATTAAGTCATCAGAGCAATAATATTATAATGCAATGTGCGTAGAAATAAACAATTATTTTACTTTAAAGGGTCAGGGTTCATTCTTTGGACCACAGATGCCACAAGTCCGCCCTCGCTGGAACATGCAACAACCACAACAACAGATGCGACCTGGTGTACCAAACATGCCCAGTGCAGGGCAGGTACCCAGAGCTCGTGGTGTGCGTCAAGTTGTACCAAGGGGAGTGGGTCCACAGTCAGGTGTCCCTCAAGGCATGCAGGGTGGCGGACAACGCATGCCCAATGTGCAGATGTCCCAGCCGCCCCAGAGAGTACCAGGTGGACAAAGTCAAGTCAGACCTAGCTATAAGTTCTCTCAGACTGTGCACAACCAACCTTCTGCAGATGCACAGCAAGGCCTTCAAGTTTCAGTATGTACACTGAATATTGCATAGCAATAGATGTAATTCGTCTCGATGTAATATTTTTTCCATTGGAAGATCATGTGTCCTTCTCTTGAGAATAAGATTCTGTTACACTTGCTGGGTTACACTTGACATCAAGAATGTCCATTAACTGGGGTCAATAGGTTTTTTTAATCACCTGATAAAATCTTTGTCTAGTTTGTTTATTTATTTATCTATCAATTTATTATTTTTTTAATTGATTGATTTATTAATTATTAGTAATATCCCTGTGTTATTGTGTAGGGCCAAGAGCCTCTTCTCCCAAGTGTCCTGGCACAAGCAACTCCCCAAGAACAGAAACAGATGTTAGGTGAACGTCTGTTCCCCCTGATCCAAAACACCCACCCAGACCTGGCTGGTAAGATCACTGGCATGTTGCTAGAGATTGACAACACTGAGCTCTTGCACATGTTAGAATCTCATGAAGCCCTGCAAGCCAAGGTTGAAGAAGCAGTAGGTGTATTCAAGGCACATCATGCTAAAGATACAGATGTCCTTCAAGGCATGCAGGGGGGTGGACAACGCATGCCAAATGTGCAAATGTCCCAGCAGCCTCAGAGAGTACCAGATGGATCATGCCAAGTCAGACCTAGCTACAAGTTTTCTCAGACTCTGCGCAACCAGCCTTCTGCAGATGCACAGCAGGGCATTCAAGTTCTGGTATGTACACTAAATATTGCATAACAATAGTCCTAACTCGAAGATCATGAGTCCTTCTCTTGAGAATAAGATACTTTGTTTGAGTGGTATCCATATTCATGTATCTTCTCATGTACAACCGTTAAACAAAAAAATAATGATACTCCAGAGAATGACGTGTAGTCTGAAATGGGAAAGCTTTGCACCACAAGGAACAAGATCTATTGCTGGGTTTCAATTGACGTCATTACCTTCTCATGCGGAATGTTCATCAGCTGAATCCGGTTTGGTTGACAGCACATGGTGGTCAGTCTTTAACCACCAGTTGGAGCAGATAATAAGATTCAAAGACTTTTATCAGCTGATTGAAACTCAGCAATACTGTTTTTTTTATCACCTGATAAAATCTTTGACTCTCATTTGTTTATTGGTTTAATTATTAATCAATTTATTATTTTATCATTACTAATATTCCTGTGTTATTGTGTAGGGCCAAGAGCCTCTTCTCCCAAGTGTCCTGGCACAAGCAACTCCCCAAGAACAGAAACAGATGTTAGGTGAACGTCTGTTCCCCCTGATCCAAAACACCCACCCAGACCTGGCTGGTAAAATCACTGGCATGTTGCTAGAGATTGACAACAATGAGCTCTTGCACATGTTAGAGTCTCATGAAGCCCTGCAAGCCAAGGTTGAAGAAGCAGTAGGTGTCCTCAAGGCACATCATGCTAAAGATACCTTTGCTCAAGAAGGACAGAACTGAAGATGAACAAGAACGATGATAGAGATAGACCAAGCAAGGTTCTCTTGCGATTCTTTATAAGTTCACTGGCTACTCGCATTGTATGTAACCTGGACTGCGCTAGGCTGCGTAACGAGTTCTACCTAGTTCCCCCTCCCCAGTGCGCCGCTACGCAGTCTAGAACTGAGCCCAAGCTGTTGCGCTCAACAACTTTGTAGAATTTGTCAAACGCAATGCTGCGTTTAGCCTGCGTCACATCCGGAATTTTCTTCGTATTTACGAAGAAAATTCCGGATGTGACGCAGGCTATGCTGCGTTCAAAACCAAATACATTTGCACAGAAAATGAATACCAATATATTATACAGTCAATGTCATTAACGTTGTCCACCGAAAAAAGACATGACACATTTACACATTTAGACTAAAAGATACATCACGTGTTTCATTATGTATTCTTTGCCTTGTGTGCGTCAACCTGAACTTTAAATGTAAAATTCAACTCGTGAATCGAAAATCCAGAATGCCCTGACCATTTAGTGAGGATTTAAGATGGAGAATGGTATTTCAGCGTTTGTTTTATGCCAGAACCTTCGAGTAAGCACTTGATATTTCTAAATGTCTAAATGTCTAAATGGCTAAATGGCTAAATGTCTAAATGTCTAGAGGTCTAGAGGTCTAAATGTCTTTCTTTGGTGGACAACGTTAATGACATTGACTGTATATAGGCTTCAAGCATGATGGCGATTTATAACATTCTCAAAGGAGTTCTAACTTTTTTATATGAAAAGTCTAACTATTTTATATGAAAATGCATTTTGAAAAGGATTGTGGTAGTTTGCATATGAAGAGACCTTAGAGTCGGAGATATGACGTGTCACGTTTGTTTGGAAACAGATTACTACTTGATAAATGTCGTCTATCGTTGGTAAATCATTAATCCAATATTGCTACACACTCTTAAAAGTGTCAAATTCAAGCGTGTAGATGCAGATTTTTAGTTCGATTCAGTATGAGTTCGTGAAGCTAAAGTATCAGTTTTTGTCGAAATATAAGTGGAAATCATGCCTTTTCTTCATTCATCTGAGGAGAAAAAACCATTGATAAATTCTACGCTAAAGAAAGAAGATTATAAAACGTTTGAAAAAGGACAACGACTTGAACAGACAAATGTTGAGGAAGAACCAGAAGGAACTATGGAATCAAAAGTTGAGCTAGCAATGCCTGGAGAAAAAGCTAAGGAAAAATATCGATATTCATCTGGCAACGAAAATAAGAAATATAACAGACAGCGACCAAGAAGGTATTTCACAACAAAAACCAAAAGTTCCGACATTTTCGTACTCGAAATTTAAGTCGTCAAAGAAAGGTAGTTCTCTTATTGCGTGGTGGAGAGAGCTTGGTCGATGGTCGCCGGCAAAAAGAGAGGTGTTCAGGGCACTACTTCTCTTCAAATGATGGTAAAATTATAAGTTTCAAGTTTTGTTTTTGCAACACAGTGAATGCGTTATTTTGGTCACGTAATATGTATGGTCGAATGCTGTTACTCGGAGGTCAAATAAAATTTTAAGCGCATTTTCAACATTTAAAAAAAGCTTTAGTTTGAATTTTATTCTATTTAGAATGTTTATGGTAAGACATGCCGTAACATTGAAATGGCTTCCCATAAGAATGGTTATCGTATGAGTGGGAAACACGGTATACTGACTTACAGCACGTACGCGGTACGACATGACGTAACATTGAAATGGCTTCCCATAAGAATGGTTATCGTATGAGTGGGAAACATACACTACTGACTTACAGTACCTACACGGTACGACATGCCGTGACATCGAAATGGCTTCCCATAAGAATGGTTATCGTATGAGTGGGAAACGTATGGTACTGACCTACAGCACGTACACGGTACAACATGACGTAACATTGAAATGACTTCCCATAATGGTTATCGTATGAGTGGACAACATATGGAACTGACTTACGGCACGTACCTGGTACGACATGCCGTAACATTGAAATGGCTTCCCATAATGGTTATCGTATGAGTCGACAACATATGGTACTGACTTACAGCACGTACACGGTACGACTATGGAACAATACGAGTTGATTAAGGTGGCTAAAATTAGTAACGGAAAGCTCCGACCAATAGCATTCAAAGCGCGCTAAAACAGACTTCTTCTCTTTGTAGCCATTTGATTGTTAAATATAAATTGGTCAATTGATTGAAGTTTAAAATATTGGGTGTGGCATGTCGATCGTCCTTATTATGCAAAAGTTATGGGGAATTCCCGAAAAACAGTTTTTCGGGTCGGTCTCAAAAAATCCCCCATGGATTTTGTCCAAACTTAAGGACGTTGTATTTTGAGTCATGCCCTTGCTGATGAGTGAGTTTCAAGGAATCATATCCAGCCGTTTTAGAATTATACACCGTGAAAAGATGAAAAAACTTACTGACGTTTCGGACGCTGGCCCTTCGTCGGAGTAAAAGAGAAAGAAGTGATAGAAAGGAGCGTATATATGATAGAATAAGACAAAAGAAACCAATGAGAGCAAGGTAGGCAAGGAAACAAACAATCAAAAGACAAAAGAAAAGGTTAGTTGAAAATAAAGCGTTCATTAATCCCGTTGGGACTAAGAGTGCCCAAAAGGTGAATAAGCCGCATTTCTTTGGTCTTGCGACAATCATTGTTGCCGTTAAGCAAAGAAAGACCGAAAACAATGAAGTCAGAAAGAGAATGGTTAGCTAAATTAAAATGGCGAGAAACTGGTTTGGTGGGATCGTTATTGCGAATATCATAAAGATGATTGCAAATGCGATCACCAAGACGGCGGCCAGTCTCGCCCACATACAAAAGATTACAGCGGGTACATTTAATACAATATACAACATTAGAAGTGGTACAAACAAAATGGTCAGTGATTTTAACAGTTGATTTAGGACCGACAACAGAAATGTGAGAGGCTATGTGAGGACAAGTATAACAACGTTTACGAGAACAGCGAAAAGTACCAGGTTCTTTGTTAGAGGGAAGAACTCCCTTGACCAAGAAAGAACGGAGATTACGATCACGTTTATAGAAAGTTTTTTCATCTTTTCACGGTGTATAATTTACCTTTTTATCATTACTGTTTCATTAGAAACACCGACGCAGCTCACACTAGTTTTTAGCTAGTTATATCGTTTTAGAATTATGAAGCCCCAAAGTTGGTTGTTGATTTTTAAAATTCATTTCCGAGAGAGCTCTAAAACAAGATCTGTTCAATATTTCGCCCTGGAATTTCGTATGAGAAAATTTAAATATGTTCTTTTTTATGGTGTTGAGTTTCGAGGCATTTGCTTATATCTATTTGAAACTAAAGTTCGGCAAATGTAGAGCATTTTCATAACAACATTCTCCGCACCTATAAGATTTTAGTTAATTCATATTCCTCGGGAACGCCTCCATAGATTTTTGTAAGAATTTCGGCACATGAGATACAATATATATACAACAAAATGCTACCATGTAGTATGATTAGTAAGGAAGAGCAACAAAGAAAGAACCAACACATAGCAAAAAGCAAAAACATTTTTTGCGTCTTGGAAGCGAAATTTGTTTCACAATCAGCAATGTTTCGCATGTGGCTAAACTGGGAAACAGTGAGGAAACCTGCCCGCAATACATGTTTCCTCGTTTAGCCAGGGTCTAAGGCTGAGCAAAGAGAACTCGAAACTGGAGTATTCTATAGTGTTTTTACCTTAGAAGTCCAAGACCGTAGACCTACAAAACTATGCACTAATTTGTACAATTTTGTTGGTTAACTTTTTCATGGATTTATGGTAAGCACTCTAAGTAAATACGCGATAAAGTTCAAGTGTAAATTTTGCTACAAATTGTTTTATGTTTACACGTGTTACCAACATTAACCTGCAAATAGTGAGACTAATCCAGGCAATTTGAATGGAAAAATATTTACAAATTAATGCAACATAACTGTCATATAAATACAAATATAACAAAAATACAATATAACTCTTTTGATTAATTATTAGAAACAAAAATATATATATACTGCAGACACGAGTGAAAAACGTCTGCGCATGCTTTTAATCCTTATGCAAATTAGTCAAAACATATGTAAATTTGACTTTCAAACATGACTGTTTGTAAATTGGACTTCACAAGATGCCAAAACTTAGTGTCCATGCTTGAAACTTATGGCTAATTCTTTCATATTGTGTTTGTTAATACAGTATCTTGGTCTGACAAAAGTCTACTATCGAACTTTTTTGTATACTTGAAGAAAACAACCATTTATTTTCTCATTCAAACTCTTCAAAATTCTCAATCTCGTACCCAGAGCCCTTATTTCTTACTGCGCATGCTCGACGAAATAATTGGGCTCTGGAAAACTCCAAACCGGAAGACCCAGATTCTGGGTTTCTTGCACATGCGCATTATGACAGACTAGGTAAATTCAAAATGGCGGACGATGTTCAACGAGCATGCGAATTTGCGCTTGGAAAATTAGGTTTTGAAGATGGTTTTCAGTTGAATTAACTCCGAAAATATCTATTGGATGGACATCAATACAATTTCCATTACAAAACCGGCAGACCTTTGAAAAATCCGGCCCTACAGGCTTTTTTGGTGTACTTAATTCGAGACGCCATCTTGTTTATTTTCCCTAGTACTGAAATTTTAACTTCCGGTATCTTTCTTTGTTCTCGAGAACCAATCACAGCACAGGAAATATTGGAGTTTTTCGTCGAGCATGCGCAGTAAGAAATAAGGGCTCTGGGTACGAGATTGCAAAATTCTTAGAAAACGTGCTTAAATGCACGCATGCGCAAACGTTTTTCTCTAGCGTCTATACTGCATAGATGACAACGTAAACTGAATATGCCGATAATATCTTGGGAAGATGTAGAGTAAAAAGGATAAATGAAATGAAATGAAATGAAAAAATGAAAAGTTAATGTTAATGTAAAGCTGATGCGAAGTGTTATAATCTATCGGTTTCTAAGTTAATGCCTAGCGAGATGGCTTGCTATACGAAAAATAGCTGGACGTATAGCAAGCCATCTCTTCCTACCTATTCGATCTTTCCGTATATATCTTTAAGCATATACCTAGCTAGATGTAGTCCATACAGCTATTTCTCGTATAGCAAGCCATCTCGTCCTACCTATTTGATCTTTCCGTACTTCAGTAATTTCAATTTTCAAACATTGACAAAGAATTCCTTTAGCACTGCTACTCTGTGCCTTTAATTGTCCAGTATCTTTGTATTCTTGCCACAAGGTAAAGAGATCACACTGTCCCCTACCATCGCTGTTGCTGTAAGATAACTTAGCTCCTCCAAAGTAATCCTCAGGTGCGCTAACTCCACCAGATTCGACAATTAGCCTAGAAACACGTGCTGGAGTATAAAAATGCACTAAAATGTAGTCTCCTATCTTGATATTTTTACCCCAGAACATCCCATGGAAAGTAGTGTCATACGCAGCTGTGATATTGTGTCTGTTATAGCTTATTATTGATGTATTGACTTCAGCATGAGGATTGTGACTGTCTTTGTATATCCGATCGGTAGTTTTAATGTCTTCAAGCGGGCGTACTTGGCCAACGAGAGATGAAAATGTGCCCACATGACGAAAGATTGGGGGACGACACCTTGCCCAAGCAGGATTCCCATGCAGATGGAAATCGTTGAAATATCGATTTAATATATCAATAGGTAGTACCCAGAAGAAAGATTTGACAAACATTGACAATCGACCAATATCAGTGGTTCGATACATTATACCAATGAATCCTCGCGCACCAAACTCTAATACCGACCACGCTCTCTTCTCATTGGTTGTTATGAAATTCTTAATTGCCTTGAGGTATCCTTTACTTGTTGAGATATCGTCTTCGATCTGAAGATAGTATTCACCCAAATCTTTGGAATATTCAAATAGGAATGCGTAATCTAAGCACTGCTTTGATCGCCATTTTACTCTCTCAGGCGAGTCTCCCCACAGTCGCGGAAGGTTCTCGAGGCTTGGGTAAAACGACCGAGGCGCCGTGACCACCCGTAGTAGTCCAGAATTCATTTCGTTCGCAAATGAATCGGATATTTCTTTCCGTATGCTTTGGATAACAGTTGTATTGAAGTCTGTTATGAAGACTAAGATAAGGACTTCGCTTTTCTCATGTTCTTCCAATCCTTCCACTAACTCTTTTAACGTTTGGCTGAGGTAGCTGGCCGCTTTTGGTCTCCTAACTGTCGGAACACCGATCACAAGGAAAGCTGAAAGATGAATTGAAAGAACTGTAACTGTTTTTGACTTTAACCTTATTTACTATTTTAACTTACCTCGGGTTTTAGCAGCTTTTGTTATGTTACTTTCACCAAAACCTGGAATAATTTTTGAGTCAAAGTATGAGATATTAAGACAACGCATTTTGGATTCCACTCGACTCTACTGCACTGCACTGCACACTGCACACTGCACACTGCACACTGCACACTGCACACTGCACACTGCACACTGCACACTGCACACTGCACACTGCACACTGCACACTGCACACTGCACACTGCACACTGCACACTGCACACTGCACTGCACACTGCACACTGCACACTGCACACTGCACACTGCACACTGCACTGCACACTGCACACTGCACACTGCACACTGCACACTGCACACTGCACACTGCACACTGCACACTCCACTCCACTCCACTCCACTCCACTCCACTCCACTCCACTCCACTCCACTCCACTCCACTCCACTCCACTCCACTCCACTCCATTCTTCTCTTCTCTTCTTTTATATAATAACCATTTTAGATATTTTAAAATATTTATAAATCACGTACCTGACGTTTTGACAGCTTTTGTCGTGACACTTTCACCAAACCCTGAAATAATTTTTGAGTCAAAATATGAGATATTTAGATAGCGCATTTTGGACTCCACTCGACTCTGCTGCACTGCACTGCACGCCACTGCACTCACACTGACCCCCACTGCGCTGCACACTGATCTCCACTGCGCTGCGCTCCACTCCACTCCACTCCATTTTCTCTTCTCTTCTTGTATATAATTACCATTTTTGATATTATGAAATATTTATAAATCACGTACCTGACTTTTTAGCAGCTTCTGTCGTGACACTTTCACAAAACCCTAAAATAGTCAAAATATGAGATTTTATAAGGTGGGCATAAAAGACTCTTCTCGTAGAAACGAATGGATTCTTTCACAGTTCCCTACGCCATCTTTGAAGGTAGTCGTGCCTTTGTATCGAAGGCAGATGAACGGCGAGCTTGCAATGATAGAGGCATGTGAATAATTGTCCAAGGTTTTAAAAAAGGTCTCGCTTAGTTATTTTCGGACTTAATACCAACACGTACGAACTTCGTATCCAATAAAGGGTTGACAAGCTATGCATATGAGAAGCTGGAATTCCATTTATCGATGTGGAAGGATGTCTAGCACCAGGACAGGCTAGCACTGAGCATGCTCACACTCGCACATAGCTTTCTTCGGGTTATCAAAAGAATCAAGAAAAAAGATCGATTCATGTTGCATCAAATCAAATCAAATAAAAAATAGGATCCTAAACTAGAGAAGAATACTATAAATGAACATAAGAAGCATAAAAAGCTATGTTTAAATTTCTTCAATGAGAATGAACACACTGTATTATGGTACTGTGATATTGGGCAGTATATTTAGATGCAGTGGGCTATGTTCTCAGAACCAGGCCTAGACCAACTATGATTATTACTGACATTTGTAAATGTCGTTCTAACAGTCAAAATGTTGACACAAACTATTCTAAGCTGCAGTAGAATGCAATCCATATTACTAACTACAGGGTTCGTGCTAAAGTAAACACTTAAAATTCAAGGACTATTCAAGGAGTATACAAGGACCCAAAAATGAATATTCAAGGAGTGTGTTCAGCTAACTATGCCAAGGTTTTACACGGTGGTTGCACATGGCCGACTTTCAGGTTTTCCGATCTTTCTGACTAGATCTATTTCAGAACCATGCAAGTAGAGCTAGTACAAACACTAAAAGTGTGCAACACTTTGCACTATTTAGTAGTAAATAGTGCTAATTAAACAATAGAAAACAATAGGATTAGCATAATTTAGCAGTGTTTAGTGGTATCAGTTATGTTACACACTTATAGTGTTTGTACTCTAATGATCAAAACAAAAATTCAAGGAGTTTAAGGAGTAACACGAACCCTGTAACTATTAAAAACTAGTACAAAATAGCACCAATGAAACAATTGAAAGCGAAAGAGATAGATGTGTTTAGAGCTATTCATTCTTTGTGCTATTTCACGGATATATGGCTTGCATTATTTTGCGCATAATTTCTGAGCCATGCTATATTTTCTAGCCCACCTGTAGGGAACACTAGCTAGTACAAGAATGTTTAGATATCAGAAACACGAAAAGGAAGATTCTTCGTTCAGGATCCATGATACGAAAAATCAGTATCCTAAGCTTTTGCTTTCATGTCCTTCCTTCTCGACTTTCTTCGCCAATATTCTAGGTATAAAATAAGTATATTTTTTACTACTTTGGGCTTGTTTTTAGTCTGTCTAGTACTTGGCAAGATTGTAGATAAAGTCTGTGTAGAATGACAATTTGATTCGCTGTTTTAGCGCTTAAATAGGAATCATCTTTCACTGTCTTTAACTCTGCAGCTCGATCAGGCGGGAAAGAATAGATTCATTCACTTTCAAAATTAGCTTATTTTTTATCCTTACCTGAAGTCTTAATCCAACCAACCAGTAGTACGTTTGCAAGTAATATAAAGACGATGCCGAATAGCAAGAATTTAGCCAAAGTCTTCTTTGATCTACGCATTTCTTTTAGTGAAAGCGTATACTGATGAATAGTGGATATTGTGATAGCAATGGTTTGTGATCACGAGAATGCGACAGCCGGAGAGCAGCAATGAAAATGATGCTATGTCTAAAGATAGACAAAAACCCCATGCTACGAAAGCTACGAAAACTAACAAAAAGCTAACAATGAATCTGTATAGAATTATTTGTGACCCAGAGGTACTTTTTCATTACGACTGACAACAGGTAGTCCTAGCTCCGAATGTATGGGAGCTTGAGAAACAAACTTGCAGCGTGCAGAAAAACAAACTATTAAATGATTGATTCTAAAAGTAGCATTAATGATTCTAAAAATATCATCAAAGTGTGCACATGATGGGGCGCGGGGATTCCTTCTCTTAGTTCATTTTCTCTTGGTATAAGTGTTTTTTAGTAAAAAATACACAGGTGATTCTTGAAAATCTCGCGCGCTGATTGGTCGAGAAACTCACACTATCACACGATAATCGCCTCCAGCGATAAACCAAAATGGCGTCCAGCCGCTTTGTTGCTGTTACCGGAAAAAATGCTTTTTATCTTCTTTTTTTTTTTTTTTTTTTTTTTCTTCTTCTTTTTTTCTTTTTTTTGGAAGAATCACCTGTGTATTTATACTAAAACAATTATTTGCCTCAGCCTCAGTGAATATCGGAGAATGTTTACCTCGCCGCTCGAAGACTCGTGTCTTGGTAATTATTTAAAGGAGGCATTATTAAATATACAAACCTTTTCTGTAGAGGTAAAATATCCTGCGGGTATAAACCTTGATATCTCCAAGGTGCATCACTCAAACCATAAAATGTTTTTTTCATTCAACTATTTACTTTTTTTAGAATCAATGCTGAAAATCAGCTAGGTGTCATAGGCACTTTTAGCATTTTGTGAAGTCGTTTCGTAATTTGTCAAAGGCAAACCTACTGGACAAAAGTACTGCAGTTTATCTCTAACTTCTTAAAGAATTTAGAAAATATATAACGCTAACAGGTATGACATACATCTAATTAAGTACAATTGATTGTTTAAATTCGAAAATATATTAAGTTTAGCTGCTTATTGTAAATAGAAAAATGTCATATCTCACTCGCAATGATAACAATACAATAATTTATTTAATATAAAATACAAAAAATGACAAATTAACAAATCAAAATTAATGATTGCTAATATCAATAAAAAATAAACCAGCATTTGATAAATTCTTAATACTTAACATTCCTAACATAAGTAAGTTAAACTAAACTAGAAAAGCAAAAAACTTGAACATTCCAAAAGCAATTAAAGATTGAAATCAAATCCCGTTCAAGACTCAGTATTTCAATTTGCAGCTGCATAAGCTGCTTCATATACTGCGAAGATCAGCTCAATTTGATACATCACAACCGCAGTACAAATATATAGTTCATATATATTCTCATACACATAAATTATTATTAATGATGTGAAAGTAATGCATGATAAGATAACCCTGGCCTGACCCCGGCCCGCTTTGTGTTTTGTGCTATTTCACGGCTATAAGGTTTGCAGTCCATTTAGCATAATGTTTGAGCAACAACGCTATATTTCCAAGCCCATCCGCTGGGTCCGCTAGATGATGACTAACCGAAAAGGAAGATTCTTCGTTCAGGAATATCCATGATACGAAAAATCAATATCCTAGTAAGCTTTTGCTTTCCTTCTCGACTTTCTTTGGCAATATTCTATTTTTTACTGCTTGGGTCTTGTTTTCAGTTGAATGTGCGAAATGGCTTGCATTCTTTTTTGGCATAATTTTTGGGCCATGCTATATTTCCTCGCTCATCTGCTGAGTTCGCTAGATAATACCAGCATATTTAGATAAAATGTAACACGAAAAGGAAAATTCTTATTTCATGATGAAAGATACGAAAAATCAATATCCTTCTAAGGTAATTTTGCTTTCCTGTCCTTCCTTCTCGACTTTCTTCGCCAATATTCTAGGTATAACATATGTATCTTTCTTACTACTTTGGGCTTGTTTTCAGTTGAATGTTTGTAATCTGTCAAGTATTTGGCAAGATTGGAGGTAAAATCTCGTGTTTGGAATAAACGGAAGATTCGCTTCGCTGTTTCACTGTCTTCCCTGGAGCTCGAACCGGTAGGAAGGAAGAATATTATTTAACTGTTAAAATTATTTTTTTCTTATTCTTACCTGAAGTCTTAAGCCAAACCGTGATGTTAGCAAGTATTATAAAGAAGCCACCGAATAGTAAGCATTTGGCTAAAGTTCTCTTCGATCTACGCATCTCTTTTGGTGAGGAAGGTCAGCATACAGCTATTTCAAAAAACGCGTTGAATCATACTGATTACTGCACCAGAGGACACTCAAGAAAAACGTTTGCGCATGCGTGCATTTCAGCACGTTTTCTAAGAATTTGAAGCGTTCGAATGAGAAAATAAATGTTTGTTTTCTCCTAGTATACTGTTGTCAGATCAAGATACTGTATTAACAAACACAATATGAAAGAATTAGCCTTAAGTTTCAAGCATGGACACTAAGTTTTGGCTTTTTGTGAAGTCCAATTTATCAGGCACGTTTATCAGACGTTTTTCACTCGTGTCGATTAGAGCCGCAGTTTTCGTATGACTGTGAAAAGCTCAGTGCCGTAAGCGTGACGTGCCATGACCGTGATGCTTTCTAGAATTTTAATTGGCTGATTTTTTACACGCGCAATGCGATTGGTCTGGCATTGCCGTGACCTTTGCGTGACCGTGTCCGCGCCGTGTTTATGCCGTGTTCCGGGTATTTGATTGGATGGAGAGTAAATTCTCGTGCAATGTGATTGGTCTGGCGTATCCCTTGCCGTGTCACGACCGTGTTCGTGCCGTGAATTTTTCACAGTCATACGAAAACTGCACTACTGCACCAGAGGAGGTTGATCAAGTGGCACGTGACCTAATCGACCAATCACAATCACGATCACAGGCAACAAAAAATATCACAAGAATTTCATAGTCGTCGTTAGTTTAAGAACCATTACTTTCCCTTCATATTACTTATCATAACCTCATATTTTTTAACTGTTGCATGGATTAATGGCAGTAATCCCTGTACTCTGACTGCATACTGAATAGTTCATTCCAAGACCCAAGTGCATTGTGGGTCATAGTGACGTTGTCTAAAGTAGGATCAATAATCATTATTTATTCTATTTTTAGTGTATTCCATTTGAAACAATATACTAACTACACGTAGAGAGTTAATTGCTGTATATTTACTTTTTATTTCAAATTACTTTTGGTCTTGTAATGCACTATTCAGTATGCAGTATTCAGTATTCAATATTTTTTGAAATAGCTGTATACTGATAAATAGTATATAGAATGATACAGTCAATTCAAAAAACGTTGTAATCGACCAACCTTAAGCCTACGTGACTGGGCCGACAGGGATACTGAGTAGAAAGAAGAGAAAATGAACTAAGAGAAGGAATTCCCCCTATATAGCCTTGTAACCCTCGAAGCACAGGAGAGAACCAACCAACAACTCTACTCACATACTACACAGGAGAGAACCAACAAACAACTCTACTCACATACTACACAGGAGAGAACCAACAAACAACTCTACTCCCATACTACACAGGAGAGAACCAACAAACAACTCTACTCACATACTACACAGGAGAGAACCAACAAACAACTCTACTCACATACTACACAGGAAAGAACAAACAAACAACTCTACTCACATACTACACAGGAGAGAACCAACAAACAACTCTACTCACATACTACACAGGAGAGAACCAACAAACAACTCTACTCACATACTACACAGGAGAGAACCAACAAACAACTCTACTCACATACTACACAGGAGAGAACCAACAAACAACTCTACTCACATACTACACAGGAGAGAACCAACAAACAACTCTACTCACATACTACACAGGAGAGAACCAACAAACAACTCTACTCACATACTACACAGGAGAGAACCAACAAACAACTCTACTCACATACTACACAGGAGAGAACCAACAAACAACTCTACTCACATACTACACAGGAGAGAACCAACAAACAACTCTACTCACATACTACACAGGAGAGAACCAACAAACAACTCTACTCACATACTACTCAGGAGAGAACCAACCAACAACTCTACTCACATGCTACACAGGAGAGAACCAACAAACAGCTCTACTTACATACTACACAGGAGAGAACCAACAAACAACTCTACTCACATACTACACAGGAGAGAACCAACAAACAACTCTACTCACATACGACACAGAACCTGGCGGGAATCCAATCTGGGTAGCATTGATGGGAGGCGAGCGCTCTCACCGCTACGCCACCCATGCTTCACATACGCCACCCATGCTTCCCATATGAAGACACTATATGGATTAACAAAGATACTGTGCAACGAAATACTCAAGCAAAGCACAGCAGTGGAGAATAAGAATGGAAACTTTCTCAGCATGAAAAGCGAAGTACAGGCTACATGGATGGAACACTTTAAAGAGGTGCCGAACAGAGAACAACCAGCAAATCCAATAACCAGCGAGGAGGAAAATGGGTTTGAATTTAGTGCAGTAATGGAAGAGATAGCTGTCAATGAACCAACTATAGGCGAGGTAAAAGAAGCAGTCAAGAAACTGAAGAACGGGAAAGCACTGGGAATCGACAACATCACAGCAGAGTTACTGAAGACCAACGTTGAGTTTTCAGCACACGTGATACACTAGCTACTGTCGAAGATATGGAAATATGAAACCATTCCAGAGGCCTTAAATCAAACCGTCCTGTGGCGAACTCGTGGTAATACTAGTTGCGCTATTTTTAGAGATTTCACATTTTAAATATTCAATTTAGCTGGTGAGATTAGAAAACGTCCTTTTATTTATTTTCCTTTTAACACCTACTTTGTTTAGTTCTTTGATATTTCGTTGAGTTTGGAAGCGAATTCTGTGATGAATTACACGTCTGAACTTCAATTACGAAAGACGTCTTCCACTTCGATGAAGTCAATTGATTTTTACAACCCAGGGCCCGGTTGTACGAAGCCTAGATAGCGCTATCCAGCGGATAAATCCTTATCCAGTGGATAAGTCGATGCTGTAAACCAAAATATATTTATCCACTGGATAAGATTTATCCCTTGGATAGTGCTATCCAGGCTTCGTACTACCGGGCCCAGGATACCACTTTTTGATCCATTGAGCATGCGCTTAGAGCAGTAGCGCAAAATTCTTGATGCATGTACACTCAATAAGCCTGAAGCGAGATGACGTTTTACCCCCGACTCTTATACCATAATAGTTTTTTAAATTCTTTCATATTAAAATGTTTGATTCCTTAGAGAATATAGGACAATAGTCATAATTAAAGAACAAACTGAAAGCAGTGTAAAAAGAATTATGGTCTAGAGACGGGGGTAAAACGTCATCTCGCTTCAGGCTTATTGAAGAATCGTTGTCGGGTTCAGAAACATAGAACATAGAAGCTGAGACTGAAATGGCACATGGGAAGTACGTTAATTAAATGCATGATGTGACCGGCGACCCGTGGCATCATCCACTGTTTTTAATACGCGTTTGGCATCCTAAACCGACTGCATGGATGGCGCAAATAAATAAATAATAATATAATTATGTCATTTCCCAACTGCCATTTCGGTCTCAGCTTTTATGTTCTATGTTTCTGAACCCGACAGAGCTTGGGCTGCGTGTGGATTTGACTGACGTCACGCTTAAAAGCTCTATAGAGACGTCACCTTAAAGGTTGTTTGAT
Source organism: Actinia tenebrosa (assembly GCF_029948245.1). Lineage (NCBI taxonomy): Eukaryota > Metazoa > Cnidaria > Anthozoa > Actiniaria > Actiniidae > Actinia > Actinia tenebrosa. Next base: position 7,773,063 of record NW_028292573.1, on the reverse strand, counting down.
TAGCTGCAAGTTACTAACTAGATCTATATGCTTCTGATGCTGGAAACACATTTCATCGAAGAACAATGGCGATCGAGCTTCTTTCATTCAAACAACTTCAAACATTTAACAATAACGACAAAGCTGACATGGAACGAACAGAGGCCGATAAAAATCCACGCTTCACTGGTAAACTATAAGAAAAAATATGTATATGATTTTTGATAAGTTACTGAATATTTGACCAAGACATAGTTAAGATAGGTTTTCAGTGATATTGGTAATAGCATGCTCATGGGCTAGAGTCGCCGTCCGTATGATATTTCTACTATACTTCTCATAGAAGCTTGATACAGTCACTCTTTGACCAGGAATCGTTACTTAGATTTAAATTCAAATTTAAAAACTTACATGCAGCTAAGATATGAACCGGGTACCAAAGAAGAGGCCTCAATCTTCAATTGAGTTTCGACGAGTCAGCCAAAAACTCCGTAAAATAGTTTAAAATGAAATCAATAAGTTTTCAAACAATAATAAGGAATCCTGTATTCAAATGCAATGCCTGGATTGGAACCACAGCCGAACATTAAAGCAAGGCTGCAGTAACATAAAAAATGTTTTGACTACACTATTAAGCATAAGTCTGCTGATCCGAGGAAAGACAAACGCGTCAAATCGAGCAAAGACAAACACATCAAATTGAAATCTTAAGCAGCTGAGAATCGCTTGAAGTTTATCTAGCAAAATATGGAAAGTTAAACTAAGCTTTTCTAGAATTCAGTGCAAATCGGTAAACTGCGCGCAAAATGTTTATTGGGAAACCTACTGTTCTAGGTTTTTGTTCGACTTTATCCACATAAAATCAAACAAAACCAGAACTTTTATTAAACAATAAATTCGTCTTTGTATGATGAATGCAAGGGTGGATACAGCCAAAATTTTAAGGGGGGGGGGGCTAATTGAGTTTAGGGGGGGGCTAATTCAGTTTCTTCCGTCAACACAACTGAAAACAATATAAAAAAGCATCGTTTTTTTTCTGCTGAAGGGGGGGGGGGGGATTCAGCCCCCCTTTGCCCCCCCCCTGGATCCGCCCTTGGAATGTTCTGGTTGAGTGATAGCAACTATTAGATACTATTTGTCAGTATTTAGTTTGATTTTACTTCACGGTTTAATTGCACCCGCTCTATGATTTAAAGAGGATGTACACTTAATAGTGTAAAAACACTAACCGAAGCTTGTTGTCCTCTAACCGTGCACAGAGAAGGAAAAGTTGCTCCGTTTGTTCACAGAATTAGGAAATATAGAAGTTTTTTCCCTTAAAAAAACGTTCTGAAATATTTATTATTTGTTAATTAACCCTATATGATCAATATTAATTATTTATTGAAAAGGAAATTGCTCTTTTTAATGCTTTCTTATTTATCATCTAGTATCTTGACTGTATCTGCGCGGAAATATTTATTCGCATGGTTTTTGGTCATCAAATGAAAGTTTTCATTTTCAAAATGTTCGTACATGAAAATAATAAGGAAATGAGTATTTTCAGCCATACTTGCTTTGGTTCATTGTGCACGGTCAGTATCACATGATGGTACGGTTCAACCTCAAATGACCTCAAACGCAAAACAATAGCTTTGTTCTATAAGGGGTTTACAAACTATTCCGCTTCATTAACTATGGTCTAACATGCTGCAACTCGTTTCTTATTTGTAGCAACTCGTCTAACATGCAGCAACTCGTCTAACATGCAGCAACTCGTCTAACATGCAGCAACTCGTTTCTTATTTGCAGCAACTTGTCTAATATGCAGCAACTCGTCTAACATGCAGCAACTCGTCTAACATGCAGCAACTCGTCTAACATGCAGCAGCTCGTTTAACATGCAGCAACTCGTCTAACATGCAGCAACTCGTCTAACATGCAGCAACTCGTTTCTTATTTGCAGCAACTCGTCTAACATGCAGCAACTCGTCTAATTGCTGCATGTCCCTTTTGGGCCACCGTACGGCAGGCTATTGCCCAATTTCCCTTTCGCGACTGAGTGTCATCTCGAGTCAGTGGGTATACGACGAAAACAGTGACTTAAAATGACACTACTCTTTTCAATTTCAGCAAACCGCGAGATATTGAGTTTTGATAACCTAGCTTCAAGTAGAAATAGTGTTGGAGCAAGTGGAGACGAAAATCTTGACGACACTGACATCGTTACTGTCGAAGAGATAGCCCCACACACGACAAAGATGTCAAGCTGGAAGGCTGCGGCTAACTTCATCTGCGACATCGAGGGGATTGGTCTCTTAAGTTTACCATATGCTATCTTAAAAGGGGGCATTGCGTCGTTAATAGCACTGCTCGTCGTACCAATTATATGTCACTACACTGGAGTAGCTATGATTGAGTGTTTATACGAAGAAGACAACGAAAAGAGGAAAATTCGAGTTCGTTCGACCGTTGAAGACTTGGGCGAGGCGTCTTTTCCCAAATATGGTAAAAAACTCGTAATCATCTTACAAAGCATTGGACTCCTAATGGTGTCTACGTCATATTTGGTTCTAAGTGGAATAATGTAGCGGACATCTTCTTTCGTTCAGTGGGGACATCTAATTCGGTAATGGGTACACAACGCAAAACGCTCGTCGATTATATCAGCGATTTAATTCTCGATAATCTTGATGTTCTTCAGTTATTTCATTCACAATAGACAGATTTATAATTACGAGGTTCACTAGAAATAAAAAGTTACAAATTAAAAGCCTATATCTTACGGAAAATCAAATATAATCTTGACATACCATATGGTGTACGTATTACGATCGTCTTGCTGCCTGTCCCGGCTTACATCCCATAATTTCAACTTATGAATATTAATAACCTACGCTAATTAGGAAATCAAATAGTTGTCGTCTACATTACTGGCCCCAAATGAGGCATTTCTTATGGATCATTTCTTAAATCATTGTCCTGACGACAATAACAAATTAATTTGGTTTCATAGCACAATTATCAATTAACTCAACAATGTTCTTGTGTAATTCGCTAACAGTGTTTCCTTGATTCTTGAGGCTTTAATCAACTCCTTCCAGCAAGCACAATTTGTGAATGGGACGGACCAACTCTGTCTTAGACGTCTTGACTCTTGCGGAGCGTACAAGTCCCTCCCTTGCCTTGTAAACTTCTAGTACACATGCCAGAGGCCACTGGCCCCGTTTAACGGTCTCGTCCACCACCAAAACAACATCACCTTTCGCTAGGTTCCTTTGTGGGGAGATCCATTTCTGCCTCAATTGTAAAGTTGGTAGGTACTCTTTGAGCCAACGGCGCCAGAACAGATTGGCTAGATATTGACACTGTCGCCATCGACGTCTGCCATAGTTATCAGAAGCCGTGAATACACCTAGAGGCATACTCGCTCCTGGACGCAGTAACAGGATATGGTTAGGCGTTAAAGGGGAGTCGTCCTTGGGATCATCACTGCAAGTTGTCAACGGCCTACTGTTAAGAATGGCCTCCACTTGCGTCATTAAAGTCAACAGGACTTCGTCTGTAGTAACTTGCTCCCTCAACAGGGCCCTTAAAATGGACCTTACAGATCTTATGATTCTCTCCCATATTCCACCCATGCTGCTGGCTCCTGGGGGATTAAACTTCCAGACGATTTCTCTCTGTTTTAGGAAACTCTCGATCTTCTGAACATTCCATTCTTGTAAAGATTTGCGTAGCTCTCTCTCACCACCCTTATAGTTAGTGCCATTGTCGCTTCTGATTTCGATGGGTCTTCCTCTGCGATTCATGAACCGCTGCAACGCATTGATGAAGGAATCTGCTTCCAAGCTATGAGCAACCTCTAGATGTACGGCTCGTGATGTTAAACAAGTGAAAATGCATCCATACCGTTTCTCTGTGCTCCGACCTCTTTTCACTAAGAATGGACCAAAGAAGTCTGTTCCAACAAATGAAAATGGTGGTTCGTCAGGGGTGAGCCTGTCAACTGGCAAGTTTGCCATCTGTTGGGATATAGGCGGGGCCTTACGTCTTCGGCAGTCAAAGCATGTCGTCAGCACACGTCTAATTAGGGATCTTGCGCTTACTATCCAATATCGCTGTCTTACAAGGGCCAGTAGGTGTTCTCTTCCAGCGTGGCCGTACAGTTGGTGATAATGTCTAATAACAAGCTCGCAGACAGGGTGGTTCTTCGGTAGAATTGGTGGATGTTTGGCTGCATCAGAAATTGGGGCGTTCTCTAAGCGGCCTCCAACTAATAAAACTCCTCCTTTAAGCACGGGGGCTAGCTTGAAAATGCAACTTGCCTTTGGTAGGGGTTTCTCTCTTGTGGAAACTTTGACTTTCGACTTCTCAATCTGTTTGCTCAAGATATTCACTTCCCTTGTGAAGCCTTGGCCTTGTACATCCTTGATAATTGCAACTTCTGCTTCTCGAATCTCTTTCACAGTTATTCTTCCTCTTGTAGCAGGCTTAACTTCAAAATCATGCTTTGAACTTCTTAACTTGTTTACGAAGTAGTTTCTGAATCTCAGCATCCAGGCAATGGCCACCTTTAAGCGATACCAATCAGAGTAATGCTCGTACATTCGTTGCAGGAAGTTCTTTGAGTCCCTTTGCTGTGCCATATAGACCTGTCTCTCTCTCTTCACTTCTGGGTCGTCACTTGGTACCTCAGATATCTTGAGAACTGGTGCTGGCCACGAATCTTGGCCTTTCCATAAAAACTCAGGGCCGCACAACCATCGCCTTCCTTCGTCTCCTGTAATTTTCTCCGCGGTCAAACCTCTGGACGCATCATCCGCAGGATTGTCTTTGGTATTCACATATCTCCACTGCTTGGGGGTAGAAAATTCGTGAATGATAGCAATCCGATGTGCCACGAAGATGTTGAATCGTCTTGAGAAGTTGTTGATGTATTGAAGCACTGTTGTAGAGTCAGTCCAGAACGTCGACTCAGTCAGCGGCAGATCTAGCTCGGCTGTTAACATCTTATCAATTTTGACTGCTACAACGGCCGCCGATAGTTCTAAGCGAGGAATGGTCACTGGTTTTACAGGAGCGAGCCTTGACTTCCCGTTCAGGAACGAACAATGTACTTCCCCATTAATGTCAACCATCCGCAGGTACGATACGGTGCCATAAGCTGACTGGGAAGCATCTGCGAAATGGTGCAATTCATAGGTGACGATGTCTCCAAGGTCAGGTGACTTCAAGCATCTCGGTAGCTTCATATTTGACAGTCTTGGTAGGTCTTCTAGCCATCTCTTCCACTCAACGAGGTTATGTTCAGGGATTGGGTCATCCCATTTTAGTTGCTGTCTACAAAGTTCTTGCAAGATTAGCTTGGCTAACAGGACGAATGGAGCAGCGATACCCAATGGATCATAGCCAGAACTCGTTATGGATAACATCCCACGTCTTGTAAGAGACCTTTCCTTTACCTGTGTCTTAAATCCGATGCAATCTTTCTCGACATTCCATTCAACTCCTAAGGCTCTTTCCGTCGGAAATCGTTCAAAGTCTAGTTCCTTTACAGCCTTAGCTCTTTCAGATTCAGGTATCGACTTGAGGACTTCCTTACTATTGCTCATCCACTTTGTGAGACGAAATCCTCCTCGTCGTAGCAGTTCAGTCACTTCAGATGCAGTTCGTATAGCGCCTTCAACAGTACTTGTCGACTTCAGCATATCATCCACATAGAAGTTCCTATGCACGATGTTCACAATCTCATCATCAAATTCGGTTTGATTGTCGTCAGCTGTTTTTCTGAGTGCAAAATTCGCACAACTTGGCGAAGACGTTGCACCGAAAATGTGGACTAGCATTTGAAAATTTGCTGGCTGTTGACTAAGATCTCCATCAGGCCACCAAAGGAATCTAAGCATGTCACAGTCCTTGGGCTCAACCTTGACTTGCAAAAACATAGCTTCGATATCTGCTGCTAGTGCTATGGGCTCTTCGCGAAATCTAGTAAGGACGCCTACGAGATTGTTCGTTTGATCAGGTCCTTGCAATAGTTGGTCATTTAATGACATGCCTTTCCATTTGGCGGCGCAGTCGAATACCACGCGTAGCTTCTTGGGGGTAATCACAGCATGGTGGGGTAGGTACCACACTCTCTTCTGGTCAAAATTCTCGTTGGGAAGGCGACGGGCATAGCCCTTAGTCAGATGGTCATCTATAACTTCTTTGTATTTCTCATAAAGTCCAGGATCGTTCAGGAATCTTTGTTTTAATGTTGCAAGTCTAAACTCAGCCATCGGTCGATTGTTCAATGTACAATAACTGCTGTTTCTCCACGGCAGGGCCATTTGGTAGTGACCCTCAGATAAAACCGTGCTTTCCTGCATGATAGACAACGCTCTTTTATCTTCTGCTGACATGCATTCTTCGGAACTTAGTACTGCATCTCCGAAATCGGTCCTCCAGAATCTTTCAACTTGAGCCTTAAGCTCATCACCGTGGGAAGATATGTAGTGTGCGTTCAAGCTTTGTTGATGCGTAGACTCAGTCATCGGTCCTACGATGGTCCATCCAAGGAGTGTCTTGACCGCATACGGTACCTTCCGTTGTCCTCGTTTCTCTTCTAACGCCCAAAAGGCTTCAGGCGTATCATTGCCGATGAGTAAAGTAACTTCATCAGTGTCTATTTCAGGTATTTGTATTTCTGCTAGATGTGGCCACCTACGAATGTCTTCATCTCTGGGTGCACCTTCTGTAGTGATGTGCAATTTTTTGACTGTCCATACGGTCGGTATCTCGACGACATTGTCTGAGTCAAGAGCTGTAACTTCCAAACTCGCGGTTAATCCCTTTCGCTGAACGTTTGCCTTTTCGATAGTTGTCAACGAGAATGTTCGTTCGGCGCCTTCGATTCCCAGCTGTTCTATTAGGCGTTTCTCGCACAATGTCGTGTCGGATCCTTGGTCCAAAAGAGCGTAGGTGACAACAGATCTCTGACCTTTCTTTCCACGAACCTTTACGGGCACGATTGGAAGACATACTCTTTTCTCCTTGGCAAGAACATCGACGCTGTTTACGCTATCAGCCTTGACGACATTATAATTTTTAGCACTGTTCGTATTGTTACTTGAATCCTGGCTCGGCTGTTGATTAAGGTTAGAGCTGTTCGGTGGATGCAGCAACGTGTGGTGTTTTCCCTCACAGGAATCCACTTCACACTGTTTTTTCTGATAGCAATTCTTTGCTCTATGTCCTCGCTTAAGGCAGTTGTCACATAACCCTTTGTCTCGAACAAACTTCATTCTTTCACCTTGCGTCTTCTTCTTAAATTCATCGCAGCTTGTGAGAAGATGTGCTTGGGCACAAAGACCACACTTTACCTGGTCGTTTAAAGTATATGCGGCCCTCGAAGCTAATTGTGAATCCTTTGTTGTTGCCGTCACTTTCGGCGTTTCTGCTTGGTGTGTCGCTAGGGTGGTAGCTCTTGGCGGCCTTGGCGTGTTCTGAAACGGTTTACTTCGGGGTCGCATTCTGTCCCTGGACGTGTCCTTTGAGTCCATAATCTGTCCGAAAACAGGATCATTTGCGGCCTTTGCTCTCTCAGACAAAAATTCGGACATATGGTCTATGCTGGGTTTTCCTCCTCCGCTTCGTATCACTCTAGCCTTCTCGAGCCACCTAGCCTTTAGGTGGACAGGGAAACGTTCTGCTATTTTCTTCAAGTTGTCAGCATTGTTCAAGTCGTCATAATATCCAACGGCACGTAGAGTTAATTCACAGTCCTTTAACTTATCGGCGAAAACTTGCAGGCCTTCTCTATCATACGCCCTCAGCGGGGGTCCCTCAGTTACAAGATCAATGTAGGCCGTGGCTATGACATAAGGTTCGCCGAATCTTTCAAGCAATAACGTTCGTGCTGTGAGGTAGCCGTCGGTAGAGTCCAATACTACACAGTTCTTGATCACTTCTTTAGCCTTGCCCGTACAATATTGCAGTAAATAATTCAATCGTTCTCCGTTATCCTCAGTCTTTGCTTCAATGTTCTGTTCGTAGTTGCGAATAAACCTCCAGTAGTATAATGGGTTTCCATCAAAGGTTAATAGCTCTGGTTTAGGAAGCATTAAAGCGTTGGTCATGGCGCTGGTGATCCTTTCTTGCTGCCTTATCAGTTGACTGAGGACCTTCTCATGGACTGCTGGCTTAGGTGGTTCATCGTTATTGGCAGTGTCGCTTAGACGGTTATCATAATCAGCGACGTAGAACTCGGGTGTGTTCAGGTCCAGCCATGCCTGTGGTGTCGGTGCATGCGCAGCATGAACAAACTTCGGTTTGGGCTTCCTGTGTACTACATCAGGCCATTCTGTCGTCGTAAACGGGTTACTTGAGCTTCCCCTTGTCGGTGTTGCTAACGAACTGCCAGGCGTCTGGGCCATCGGGGCTGCGAATGGGTTAGTGGAGATCGGTGTTATCGGAGTTGCAAACGGGTTCACAGGGAGGCGCTGTCTAAAGTCTGCAACTCTAGTCGATTCCTTTGGGGCACTTCTTGGTGTGGAGCCAAAGGGGTTTGAACCAGGTAACACGTCGTCGTCGTCGTCGTAAAAATTGTATAGCTCAACTCGTTCGGCCCTTTCATAGATTTTTAGTTCAGTGTTTCTTTGTTCCATTTCGTGTTGAGCTTTTAGTAATGTGTGTCGACGTTTTATTTTATTGACTTGAATTGCCTCCTCTAACCGCAATTTCATCGTCATCTCTTCAATTCTTTCTTGCAATTCTTGCTCTTCCTTCAACTGTCTAATCTTAAGCTCGGCAACAGCTTGATCTGCCCTCGCTTTCAACTTTAACTTCGTTGCTGTACTTGATTGGGAACTTTCGTTAGAGCCTGCTTGGCTACTAGAATCGCAGGGTTCGACAAGAGGCAGATCAAAGTCAATGAACGGTCTTTTGTTCCGGTGGGTCCACGCATCAATTTCTCCCTCAATGTCTTTTTTAGCTTCTAGCTCTCTACTGTAAATGCCTTCAGCTTCTTCAATATCCAACTGTTCCTTCAAGCATTCTAAGTGCTGTTGACAACACCGTTCGAAGTTATCAAATGTGTTCAATATTTTCTGTCTTATCCTCAGAACGGTATCAATATCATTGAAATTCTCTGATTTCATCACTTCTTTTATATTTCGATAATTCTTTGTCAATTGGCCAATATATCCCGATCTTGAGCGTCTTAGAGCTTCAGCTCTCTCTTCTCTCACTCCGTCACAACTTTCACGATCAGCGGGATTCTTGCGTCTTGCCGGCGGGCTTCCTGTGTCATCATCCATCGCTGCACATGGAAATTCGAGGAATTCACAAGCCGTACGATTCTTGTAAACACTCTTCGGAGATGAAATAAACGCTGGATAACTGCAGAATCAAGCTTAATAAATGTCCATCAGTCGGTGAATGACATATGTGAACAATAATGTAGCGGACATCTTCTTTCGTTCAGTGGGGACATCTAATTCGGTAATGGGTACACAACGCAAAACGCTCGTCGATTATATCAGCGATTTAATTCTCGATAATCTTGATGTTCTTCAGTTATTTCATTCACAATAGACAGATTTATAATTACGAGGTTCACTAGAAATAAAAAGTTACAAATTAAAAGCCTATATCTTACGGAAAATCAAATATAATCTTGACATACCATATGGTGTACGTATTACGATCGTCTTGCTGCCTGTCCCGGCTTACATCCCATAATTTCAACTTATGAATATTAATAACCTACGCTAATTAGGAAATCAAATAGTTGTCGTCTACAATCATTCCTTACGCATGCGTTTCCAAAAGTACCGCTGAGTGAGAGAATGTGGATAATCGTGGGCGCAGTTGGTGTTCTGCCAACTATTTTTCTCAAACATCTTTCCAGGATTGCCTGGGTTAGCTTGCTAGGGGTCGTAGTTCTTATGGTACCAATTGGATTTGTTCTATGGCACGGGTTTTCGCATGCATCTTCATGGAGATTTGAAAATCTATTGTTTTGGGACAGCCAAGGGTTTTTTGTAGCTTTTGGGATCATAGTCTTTAGTTACACAGCTCACCCGGCTCTTCCTCGCCTAGAAGGATGTATGATATACAAGAAATCCTTCAGTAAGGTCCTTGGCTTTTCATTCTTATTTGTCACTCTTATTAAAGTTGTCTTCGCGTTGACATCTTTTTTGAAATTCGTCGGCTTAACTCAAGAAGTAGTTTTGAATAATTTTCCTGTAAACATTCTTTACCACGTTATCTGTGTGTTTCTTAGTCTTAATGTCCTCTGCTCGTATGCTTTTCCTGTCTCTGTCGTTGATCAAGTTATCCAAGAATCAATCGCGTCAGATTCATGCCTTCACAGATTACCCAGAATGCTTTCGTTCTCGTTGACTCGTTTATTCTTACTGTTCGTTACCTTGGTAACGGCTCTTGTAGTCCCACACTTCGCTCTTCTTCTAGCCTTCTTTGGGAGTATGATAGCGTCTTTGTTTTCATTTGTTTTTCCGTGTTTGTTTCACCTTAAGCTCAAGGGAGCTTCTTTGAGCTGGTGCATACGTTTTTGCAATGTTTCTATTATACTTCTGGGAATCTTTTCTGCTGTTTTAGGCACCTTTTTCTCAGGCAAAGCTCTCGTAGAAATTTACCAATGAATAGGTGGACACCAGTAATAAAATGCCCCCTTCAACCAAAGACATCCTCGATACAAGCTCATGCTAGGCTATAGAGTGACTCTATCTATACACAAATAACTTGTTTCAAGAGAATATGAACTAAGAGAAGGAATCCTACCTATATAGCCTTGTAACCATCATGTGCACAGTTTGATGCTATTTTTAGCTTGGAGATATTTTGAGTGAAGAACCCGATTGGTTGATTTCTTGAGGGTAGACGTCTTCCAGACTTTCAGTAAACAAAGCCTGTGTTTTTGTCATGGACGTAGCGAAATATGGCGCTTTTCGTGTCCTGAAACGAGGCATTAAAGGGAAGCATGATTATCGCGCGGGTATGGTAACGAGTTAAAAATAGCATCAAAGTGTGCACATGATGGGGCAAGGGGATTCTTCTCTTGCTTGTTTACCATACATGCATACACTACAGGCAGCTGTACATTTATTACTTAAAGTGTCTATTACCGCTAACGAAACGATATTTACAGTACTGATTGTATTTTAACTCTTAACTCGTCATATGACTAAAGCATTTGAGTTTATTTGTCAACATTTGTTATCTTTTGTTAGAAAAATGGAACTTTGGAAAATTGGAACTCTGGCGATTTAGGTCACTGGGAATTGAAAAACCAATGCGAAAACATTGTTATATCATTATTATAATTCATTCTAAATGAGATTTAAAGTTTAACTAGCGTTAATGGTAGTTTCTTGGGCGAGAGTTCAATAATGCTGTTTGACAATTTTATCCATTTTCGTTGCCAAAACCTTCTCAAACCTTTGATTTTTCTGAGAAGGCTCTGGGTACGAGAATTCGAAATGGGCTTCCTGTGTAATTTGACAATTTAAAAGTTTTTATCTCAGTTCTTAGTCATTAGTCACGAAAACAATGTTCAATTAATAAACCGAGACGTACAAGACTCGGCGTGAATAAATGTTATAAAAATTTCATAAATGAAATTTAGTTTTATGAAGAGGATACTTGATTTGGGTTACCTGTGGATTTTTTTTGGAGGGAGGGATGTGATGCTGATCGCTGATTGGCTGAAGCGGTTTGTGGCGCAGAAATCAAACTCTTGAAATCAAACATGGAAAACGCCATCAAACAATGTTGACTGCCTAAATTTTGCCTTAATTTTCCCAAAAATCTCTCGCGATTATCATGAGTTCAGCAGAAATCAAGCAAAAAAAGACTCCAAAGAACACTATGAAGCAATTTTCTACTCTTCCAAGCTGTTTTTTAACGCCAGAAAGCGACGAAAAGCCTCACAGTTTTGGAAGAGTCACCCCAACACAAGATCAGTCTTCGTCTGTATTTCTGAGTCCTCCTCCGTCTTTGGAAAGGAAATCCTTACCAAACTTTGGGATTTCTACTCATGAAGATCCACTAAAGCTTGAACTACATTTTGATGATTACCCAACAAGGATATCTTCTGATTTAAGGAGTTTGAGATCTCCTTTGCTACACGGAGGCAAGATCGGAAGGACAAGGATAGATTTAATTACAGAATTAGTACAACGCAACTGCTTCAAGATATGTCGAAGTATTTGTGAATATCTGAACGATCGAGAACTCTCCAGGTTAGTACTGATCCCTCAGTTTTATTCTATTGCAGCGATTGTGCCTTTTTTGATTTTCTTTTTTTCGTAGAAGCAAATTCGCGCCAAATATCTCAACAAAGCACGCGTTGTTTTCACAAAATTGAATTGCACATCAAATTCAAAATGATTATTCATCAACATTTATTTTTATAATAATTCTACAGGTTTGCTTCAGTGAGTAAGAGTTGGAGGAGTTTTGTTAAGGAAGAGCCTCAGATTCGCGATCGGTTGAGTTTTTATTTATTGCAGCGCAAAGAGTATTGCATTCTGAAAGGAAAGGTATGTTTCACTACATTTCTTGCACCAGCACCAAAGCAATAATAAAAATGACTCTTCTAGTCTTTTCTCTTGTATATTTTCCTCCAACGGAGAAAATCATATTTGTTTATTCCTTTGTGAGTCAATTTTTGGCTAATATGTAGCAAGATTGTTTCAAGAACAGTTTTAAAATTAAAAATTCTTATTGCCCTCCTAGTACAGCTCTATTTCTTGCTGGTGTCCAGAGGGAAGGAAAAAAGGAGGCACGATCCAATTTCATTGTTATTTATGCTATAAATTTCCTTGCAATAGTAATCAATTCAAATTGATTTGAGCTGCTGCTCCGGGGACTTATACATGGACTGTATAGCCACTGCCAAAGGCACTTTCTTATATATGCTTTTGACTTTGACCCCGTTGAATTGCACCACTGGTGTATTTTTGGTGGTGATTAGCCATGACAAGTTTTTTTTTTGTGTGGCTTAGTGGTAGTACACTCACTTCTGCAAAACTTAACATGCTAAATTCCAATTTCGATTTCGGAGTTACCCATGTCTTTTCTTAGATCATCCCAGGAGTTGTTTCCGGGTTCAGTCTGTGAGTTGGCTGTGCCCTGACTTAGATCAGTCCAGAGGTTGTTTCAGGGTTTGATCTGTGAGTTGGCTGTGCCCTGACTTAGATCAGCACAGAGGTTGTTTCAGGGTTTGGTCTGTGAGTTAGCCATGCCCTGACTTAGATCAGCCCAGAGGTTGTTTCAGGGTTTGATCTGTGAGTTATCCATGCCCTGACTTAGATCAGTCCAGAGGTTATTTCAGGGTTCAATCTGTGAGTTAGCCATGCCCTGATTTAGATCAGCCCAGAGGTTGTTAGTTCAGGGTTTGATAGGCATATTCTTATTTAGATCAGTCAAGAAAAAGTCAAGATATATTTATACATTAGAAAACAAGGCTTTCAAAAATCCTCATTTTCCATAATTATGTTTTTGTAGGAAAATCTTGGTTCACCTACAAGTGTAAAACCAGACTTGTCTTCACAGCGGATCAAAAGGACACCCTTGGTAAATATTGATGCGAACAAGGTCACTATAAGTGTAGCGAAAACAAGCAGGGAAACTCAATTACCGATTTTACAGCAACAAATATCTACACCTGTAACTAGTCCCTCTGAAAACTTTCGTCCTTGTCCAAAATGCTGTTCACCGTCTAACTATGCTAGAGTACTTGGTAGTCATTGTTGCTGTCAAAGATGTGGACTTGAATTTTGTTCGGTGTGTCTGCAAGATACCAAGACCCATAAAGAAAAAGTTTGTAGAGGATTAGATAACCCATGTGAGAGAATAGAAACAAGAAGTAAGACTAGAAGGAAAGGAACAGAAAATTTGGTAGGGAGTAGAAAGAGTAAAGAACGCATGCGGCGGTTATAACATTTAGAAAAATGTCGACTACTTATGACCTTTTTAAGGTTCAAGACTTGAGATGCACATACAGTATGGGCAGGCCCTACATCACGGAATGAAAGCAATGCATCTTCAAGTGTGAATATTCCCTAATGTAAATATCTTATTTATATAACTGTGTATCATATGTATGATTGTGTAAATACTTTATTTAGATAGGTATACTTTTATCAAAATTATCAATATATGTAGTGTCCTATGCAAGTTCAAGTGAGGTAAAAGCCACAACTAATTCTCCTTCTAAATAAGTTTGATTTGTACTTGTCCTAGCTTTTGGACAGTTATTTCAACGTCAGGAATTGAGATTTATATCTTCAAGGTCATTAGTGAAATTCCATTTACATAGAGAAGACGAAGTTTTTACCTCACATTTACCTGTGAACTTGTTACTTAATTGTCAAATGTTTAACCCTTTTTTAGTTACATTAATTTAAATTTTTTAGTTAGTAAATTTTTAAAATATTACTTAATGGTCTTAGATTGTACAAGAGGTATTTTTATGACTTAAAACACAAACCATAGTTCACTAATTGTAAGTAGTGGAACATCTGTCACAACAATTAAAAACTTATATATCATGAGGCTATCATTTGTTATTATTGGAAGTTAATCTTAAAATTAAATCTTATCTTATTTGTGTAAGAGTAGGGGATTGTCTCCCCATTCAACAGCGTATCCCAATTTGGAGGCACAACACTAACGTACTAACAAATCACTCATGATTGTAAGCTGCACGGCTGCTTATAGTGCCTTAACATGTAGCCCGTAAAGTCCTCCACTGCAATGTAAAGCGCATTGAGACATGTGATAATGTGCTATATAAGAACCCCATTATTATTATTATTATTATTATTATTGGAAGAACTTGGTAGTTTAGGATTGGGTATAAATTTTTCCCTTTTCAGACCATGTGTCAATATTCTCCTTAGAAAAAAATTATTTGTTTTAGTTAGATCCATAATCACAAGCTAAAGTCTTCTGATGATCATATGCAACTGTTAACTTAGCGTCGGTCTCACACTCCGGTGGTGCCTGGTTCGAGTCCTGCTGTGGCCACAGAGCTGAGACTGTATTTGTCCTGATTCCTGATTAGTTCAAATTCAGTTTCTCAACCATGCTTGTTAATAGCCAACTGGTTTGCCTCCTTGCCAGTTGGGATTCTTAACGCACTTTATGTTTCTTTGATCATTCATTTCAGTTTCATTAATTAATTGTAGGAGGGCCATAATGGAAACTACTGGGTTACCAGTAATGTATGTCACCCTCGTTAAATAAAGTCAATTTATTTTCACTTATTTATTTAAACAAAGAAATCATACTCTAGGAAATGACAGATGGTCTGAAATGGGAAAACATTACACCAAGCTAAACTGTATACAACTATCAAACACCTTGGGATTATAAATTGTTAGACTCTTAACATTTTTCCTCTTTTCTCTTCCTTACTCAGCTGAGTCAGGTTTTTTTCCATGTTTAGGTACAGAGGGAGTGGAGGAGAGCTTGAAGCATCATGCTGCTATTTGCATAATCAAATTAGGGAAAAAACTTGATTCAACAGAGTTAGGAATTAAAAGAGGAATTGCTAACATTCTATGTAATTTTTCAAAATTCAGATGTTTTTACAGTCCGAACTGATCCAGAATATCCGAAAGGAAACCCGGAAGTTTTTGGTTAAAAATCAAGTTTGTTTGCTGCAAAATAAGCCAACATCATTCTCAACTTCGGCAGGGAGCTCAGAAGGTCAAAATGAATTTTTTTTGAAGTTCTGAAGTTGGTTGCTAGCTTGGGAATTCCCAAACATAAGTTGAAACCTGAAGGTGTAAATTAATTAATGTGGAACCAAATGTAATGTTTTTGTGAGCTAAACAACTAATTCTCAACATGTTGTGTATTATATTCTTTTGTTTTGGCTAGACTCTAAACAACCCTAAGGATTTGATAGCTTGTTCATCATCCATACCATGTTTTCATTGCTACATACTGATTGAGAAAACAGTTCTAAAGTTTTCTAAATAAATGTGATGGGAAGCACAGGTGGCATAGCGGTGAGAGCGCTTGCCTCTCACCAATGAGCAGCAGAGCTCAGTGTCGTATGTGAGTAGAGTTGTTTGTTGGTTCTCTCCTGTGTAGTATGTGAGTAGAGTTGTTTGTTGGTTCTCTCCTGTGTAGTATGTGAGTAGAGTTGCTTGTTGGTTCTCTCCTGTGTAGTATGTGAGTAGAGTTGTTTGTTGGTTCTCTCCTGTGTAGTATGTGAGTAGAGTTGTTTGTTGGTTCTCTCCTGTGTAGTATGTGAGTAGAGTTGCTTGTTGGTTCTCTCCTGTGTAGTATGTGAGTAGAGTTATTTGTTGGTTCTCTCCTGTGTAGTATGTGAGTAGAGTTATTTGTTGGTTCTCTCCTGTGTAGTATGTGAGTAGAGTTGCTTGTTGGTTATCTCCTGTGTAGTATATGAGTTGAGTTGTTTGTTGGTTCTCTCCTGTGTAGTATGTGAGTAGAGTTGCTTGTTGGTTCTCTCCTGTGTAGTATGTGAGTAGAGTTGCTTGTTGGTTCTCTCCTGTGTAGTATGTGAGTAGAGTTGTTTGTTGGTTCTCTCCTGTGTAGTATGTGAGTAGAGTTGCTTGTTGGTTCTCTCCTGTGCTTCGACCATTTTCCGGGTTCTCTGACTTTCCTCTCTCCGTAAAAATCAACTTCTAAATTCTAATTGGAATCCAGTGGAAGAAGAGCCACTCTGTGGATTCCACTGTTAATCCAATTATTTAAATTATATTATTATAAATGTTATAAACAGCATTCTTGTTCTGGGTCTCCTACGTTTTTATGCCATCAATCAAATTGATGTGTTTTGAATAGACCTTGCTTGTCAGTAGCATTGGGCATGTCCATTTGTTTTTTATTCACTATTAATGCATTAATAAACAGTTATTTGCCTCAGGCTCAGTGAATATCAAGGAATATTTACAGAGATGTGAGTGTTCGAGTATTTTTAACACAAGTGAATTGAATAAATAACGGAGAGAGAGTTTTTTTTAAAAGATGTTATTTATCTCTGCAAGAGATATGCATGCTATATTCACCTGTAGGCTGGATTTATTATACACTTATTTTAATAAAGTTAGTCACCTGAAAAGCTACAAAGCTGAGACCGGCGACAAGGATTATGGGTAGATACATTTTACATGTTTCAACCGCTTGATAACTGTGATGGACTTGAGATCTTCTACCAGTTACAAGTTAACCTCCTCTGAGCATCCTCAACTATTGCAGTTTACGTCAAAAGCTTTACTTGTTTGATATAAAACATTTCCCCATGGTTCTCAGCGATCACAGCTTTCTAGGTTTTTGATGACTAACTTTATTGAAATAATTGTATTCACTTGTGTAAAAATACATAGAGGTTATCAGTCGGCTAAGCAGTCCAGTATTTGAGTGAGTCAAAATACATGTAATGAGTAAAAATGCACAGCCGTATCAGATGGTTAGTCTACTGATAAATTGTTTATCATTTACTTCTGCAAAGAAATGCTCAGACTCTCTCTAAACCCTATCGTACCCAGCGCGAGCAGATGAGAAGTGCTGATACGGTCTCATATCAGGCATGGTCTTTTTTCATATCACGCACGTTCTTTGATGAATTAAATGATAATGATAATTATTATTTGTGAAAATGCTTGCCTATGATTGGCGAAATTTGTTTTACAAAATACTTTGCATCAGCCAACCAAAAGAAGTCTTTTTCTTAAACTCATCGTAATCTTTGCCTTCTTCCTTTACTTTAGTACTTTGGAATATTTTTTCAATGTTCTTTTTTGGTTTCTGTTATTCCATATTTTTCTCTAAGTTTTTGAGCTTCTGTTTCAAACTCTTTTTTGATTTTCTCCTCCTCCTCAATCATTTCTTGTTGAAAATTTTCCCAATCTTTCCTCGCTTCTTCTTTGATCTTCTCTCTCCGTTTTTGGTGTGTGTCTTCCTCTTCTTTAACAAGAATATTATGACAGCTTTGTCTTGCAGTTTTCAACTTTTCTTTCAAGTCTTCAAGCAAAACTGCTTGGTCTATAGACTTTGGTATCACATCTTCAATCTGATGCAGTTTTTGCTGAGTTTCTGTTAACCTCTCTACTTCACGATCTTTCCTCTTGCCTTCAAATTCTCTAAGGAAGTATTTACATTCCCCTCCAATCACTGATCTGTGATCAAAAAGTCTTCCATATACCCCAGTTATATTTTTCATCACTTTTTCGCCAGCCATTTTGAAAACAAGAACGAAGAACCACGAAATTTACCCGAATGTATTCCGAGCTTTACTCTTTTACTTCGAGAGTTTGTCGGGCATTCGTCGGAAAAAGCAGGAATCTTAATTTGAGAAAACAATTCTAGTGCTTTATTAAATTTGTATTTTTTTTATAGAATAACTTTTGACATCTCATAAAAAAGATACAAATTGGAAATTACTAAATTATTAATTTGAAATATTTTATAATCATAAAGACTGATTTATCATTTTTCGGTCTTTAAGGCAAAAATATTTGACAACTTGTACATCTAACAAATTTAAGCTCATTAATAATAATTCTATTGAGAAGTTTGTGGTCATTAGAAGTTGTCATATTAGAAAATTACGAGGAAAAATATCCTCTTAAAGTGGGCTTCCTGTGTAAGTTATTCCATATATGGTAAAGTTCGAGTTTGGCGGGAAAATCTAATCACGTGGGTGAAGAGCAGAGCTGGTTCGTGTTGAAGTGAACATAAACCTCGTTGTTTTACTGAAGAATTCTTCCAAAATTCAACTAAAATCATGAGTTTAGACAACGAGCAATACCTCAGAGGGATTCAGAGAGAGTATCTTGACTTCCTTGACGACGATGTAAGTAGGATTTCGTTAACTTTCTAGTGTATTTTGTGAGATATTTTGATGTGTTCGCGATGGCTGTTGATTGAAGTTTGTACAACGTTAGAAAATGTGTTCAAAGTTAACTCTTTTGTCACTCGATCTCCCTCTAAACAACACTATAACACCTCTATACCTTCCTTCTAGCGAAAATGTTAAGGTTTTAACTAATCTTTGCCACTAAAGAGTTTTAACTGGAACTTTATTTTTCCCGGGAAAATATGTCATCGAGTCACATGTTTCATTGAAATGATTTTCAACTTTTCTGTTTTTTTTCTCCTCAATGTTTTCGATTTATCTTCCATAATTCTAAACATTATTCAAAGTTAAATGCAAGACAGCTAAATCTATTGTTTGAAAAAAAAAATTTCTTAAAATATTGTTTGTGAAATTTAACGTTTACTATACCTTATGAATATTCACGACTTATGTTATATCACACAAGTGATAATAATAATGATAATAATTTTTTGAATATTTTTTTAGTCTTAATTTTCATCTTTTGTTATATTCTCTTGTGGTGAGCTGTTAATACTGATCAGCATCATTACTATAGCATAGCTTTATCAATTTAATTATGCAAAGAATGTGTGTGATACAGGAAAAGATCATTCCTGATATGAGACCGCATCAGCACTTGTCATTTGCTTGCGATCTGGTACTATAGAGTTTAGAGGGAGTTTGAGCATTTCTTTGCAGAATTAAATAATAAACAACTTATCAGTAGCTAAGCATCTGATACGGCTGTGCATTTTTACTTGTCACTCATAGTTTGTAAATACTCTGTGACTCATAAAAATACACAGCCATATCAGATGCTTAGCCGACTGATAACCTCTTATTATTTACATCTTCCATGCCCCATAATGCTTTTCAATCTAAGATGGCCACCGTATTGTGGAAGAAGCCATTTTGCAACTTTTAATTATTTAAGTCTGAGGGGGGTGGGGGTGGAAATGTTTTTTAAGCAAAAATTTTTACAGACCCCAACCTAGTAGCATACATGTTTTTTAGGTACCCCCTTCAATCGTTCATAAAATCCTCCCAATCTTCCTTTTTACCTTTCAAGGCTACTCCACTAAAAGAAATTTGAGGGCCCCTCATTTTCTCCTCCACCCCCCTCCCCCCATCTTAAATAATGACTGATTCCTAACAACACCTTACGCAGTAGTTTTATATTGAAGTATATTTATTGTTGCTGTGTTGTAGGAGGATCAAGGGGTGTACCATGGCAAAGTGAGGGACATGATCTCTAGAAATCAATGTCGTCTGATTGTGAATGTCAATGACCTGCGGCGAAAAAATGAGAAACGAACAAACCTGTGAGTATAGAATAGCAGATATTAGAGTTACACACTATTGCCTTCAAACAACAATTGTTTAAAAGTGAAACATTTGGGTCAATACAACAAAATGTATTGAAATTGACCCAAATATATGAGTGTAATATAATGTCCACATGATATGCTGTCAGCATTTGGAACTTCTTTGAATAATATTTGTTGAAATTTGCATTCTTTACTTTATCTTTGGTATTCTTCGATTGCATGTTACATCATCGCGGCCTCTCAAGGGAGCGCTGATACCATTTAACAAAAGATTTCTTATTAGTATCCATTGTTAACGGCACCACAATGGCCGCCATGCTTTTGTCTTTTCACTCTCTTGGGAATGCTTACAACCCAACAGTTTGTTGATATTTAGAGACTGAAATTTGGGGTTTCAAATGATCTCGTTATCAAGAAATACAGAAGTATTTTATGAAAATGGGAAAAGATAGAATTATTCACCAATGTATATTTGTTTTCCAGATTACTAAATAAAGGATTTGAAGAGCTTTTGGCATTTCAGGTAACATTTAATTGTTAGATTTTCATTTATCTGTAGTGGTGTTTTATATGTTACTTCTCATCCCCTTGAATTCTGATTTCCCAGGGTAAAAAGGAGATTTGAGACATGAATCCTATTTTGACTTGCATCCAGCTAATGTTAGCCATTCAAAATCAAGAAAATTTTCAAAACTGAGATGTTACGTTTCCTCTTGAAATTATGGATTTTCAGGCAACAAAATGAAAAAAAAAAAAAATTTGCTAACATGGGCTTGATAACAGGACACAATAATGAGTGAATTTTATATTTTTATTGCAATTCTAATTCTAATTCTAATTCTGATGCGTTTACCAATCCTGGGTGGACAGCTTGATGCCTAACAGGCCTTGTGGCCCAATTGATAAGGCAGCTGGTTAGCACGGGCACTGAAGATGGTCATCGCCAGCGTCTTCAGTGGATCCTTTACGTCCGCCTTATACAGGGTTATATAGTGAAGCAGGCATGTTCTTATTTTTCGCTGGTCAATTTTCGCAGGCTTTATGACATCTCAGTTTTGCGTGACATCATTTCTGTGTCACTATTTCAGATTATCTGGATGACCACCATATTTAATTTTTTTTTTTCAGAATGCATTAAAGGAGTTTGTAGGCACCGTTGATACAGCTTACGGTAAAAAATACGAAGAATTCTTTATTGGTTTTGAAGGAAGGTAAGGCCATTCATTCGATAGACCCCTTGCATGTGATGTCAAAGGATCTCAATTTGGAGGACAAAACAAAAGAATTTTGATCTCCTGAGAATTGGATACCTATCGTTTCTAAACCTATTTGAGAAGGCAGCATGGTCAAGTGGTCATAGCGACGGTCTCGCAATCTGATGGTGCTATGTTTGAGTCCCTCTGTGGCCACTAGCTGAGACTGTATTTGTCCTGATTTCTGATTAGTTCAAATCCAGTTTCTCGACCATGCTTGTAAATAGCCAACTGGTTCACCTCCTTGCCAGTTGGGATTCTTAACTCACTTTATGTTTCTAAGTTTTTTCTACATTTAAGTTTATTAATTTGTGTACTACACTGTAAACTAGAGGTTAGCTAAGTGTACTCTCCACGTTAAATAAGGTTGTTTATTTATTAGAAATATAGATAAGTTATAGTGCTTGGGAACGAGGTTATTCCGGGCGAAAGCCCTTAGAATAGCCCGGAATAACCTCGTTCCCAAGCACTATAACTTATCTATATTTCTATATCTTTATGTATTTCATAAGTGCTACGCGGTCCACATATTCTCATCTTATTTATTTATTTATTGTTTTGTCCTTGTAATTGAGCGGCATTCTGCCGTACTGCAAGGGGTATATTAGTATATTATTTTACAAAGCAGCAGTCAACATTGTATTTCATTTATTTTGCCCCCAGTTTTGGTTCTAAACATGTCACCCCCAGATCACTATCTTCAAGATTTCTTGGCTCTGTAGTGTGCCTTGAGGGAATCGTTACAAAATGTAAGTATTGTGCATATGACTCTCCTTAATATTCAGACAACCATGCAGTAGAGCAATTTTCATATGAGTGGGAAACATATATTAATGACTTAAGGTATGCACACGGCACAACATGCTTTTATGGCTAAGCGCAATAGAACAGCAATGTATAAAACTATATAAATTATATTATCATCATCATCATCACCATCATCATCGCCATCATCATCATCATCATCATCACCATCACCATCATCATCATCATCATCATCATCACCATCATCACCATCATCATCATCATCACCATCATCATCGCCATCATCATCATCATCATCATCACCATCATCATCACCATCATCATCGCCATCATCGTCACCATCATCAGCAACACCACCACTGTATGGTTGCCACAAAGTATATAAAATAGACTGGAGACTTTTAAGTGTGTTTCATGAAAGCATTTACTAGAGCATGTGGCAAGAAGCGAATACATTAGTAACATGAAACTACATTTAATATAATTATACTGAGGATCACGTGTATCGTTACAGGATCATGTATATCGTTATAACCACCACCACCACCATCATCACCATCACCATCATCATCACCATCACCATCACCATCACCATCATCACCATCACCATCACCATCATCATCACTATCACCATCATCATCACCATCACCACCATCACCATCACCATCGTCATCATTTATAATATTATAGTATAATTTTCGTAAGACCACCACTATCCCTACATCTATCAACATTCAATATCAACCTTTACTTGCTTTTACCAGGTTCATTGGTCAGACCAAAGGTGGTACGCAGCGTGCATTACTGTCCTAAGACCAAGAAAACACTAGTGAGAAGATATACAGATATGACATCACTAGATGCAGCACCAACAAGCTCTGTCTATCCCACAAAGGTTTGTTGGCCTTTATACTTTAAAGATCTGTCTACTGTAGATAGTCAGGCTCTAAGAAACTCACATTATGACACTTATTATTTTGGGGGGGGGGGGGGTAGTACCGTTGACACTATCTTGTTCAGATACTAGACATTGGGTTAGTAACTCTAAATCCAGTAGCCTAGCATTAAAACCATTAAACTCAAGGCAAAGCTAATGAAAAATTATAGAAAATAATATATTAGCAACTAAAAGAACGCATAACATTTACTTGGCGACATTTAGGATATAGAATGTTCTCCTATTACGAAACTTAATGAAAACCCTGTTGCTTCATGATCAAATAGAATATGAAATAAAAAATCTAATAATAATGATAATAATAATAATAGTCAATAATAAAAAATATTATCATCAACGAAAATCTACAATGTACTTACAAAAATTATTTGATGTCTTGACTTATAAAACACACAACAAAATTACTCGATACTGATTGGACAAAAGAAGTACGATTAAATCCTAAAATGTACTTTGCATGGTCCTATTAAATTGCTTAATTTTGTTGAGCGTATTATAAACAAAAAATCACACAATCTTCAGGTACGATTCGGAATTTATAGATACTCATGATGTTTTTAAGGTTTTCAAATTGAACTCCCCTAAAAGGCTCGTCCAATTTGAGAACCTTCAAAATATCAGTCTAACCTATGAATTTCGAATTGTACTCGAGATCATGCAATTTCCTATACAAATGGACTTATTTATGATGGTGCGCCATGATAGGATGAAGATGGGAATCCATTAGAGACTGAATATGGCCTTTCAACATACAAGGATCATCAAACATTCACTATTCAGGTAATGGAGTGTTATGGTATGTTGTTGAAAACAATATCCAGCCAGAATCAGATCTTGTTCAGTCAAATCTTTGCCTTGCAAAGAAATTCATTTTGAAGAAATCCAGAAATTCAAAGTCATTATGACCATTAAACGTTGAGCCAGAAACACGGTAGCTAAAACTAATTTGACTGGTGACTGATCAGCCATTTAAGCCTTGTGTATGCCTAATCCACTGTCTTCCCATTTCAGACCATGTGTCATTCCCTAGAGTATCATTTCTTTGTTTAATGGTTGTGCATGAGAAAACACATGAATATGGATACAACTCAAACAAAGAATCTTATTCTTAAGACCATGTGTCATTCCCTAGAGTATCATTTCTTTGTTTAATGGTTGTGCATGAGAAAACACATGAATATGGATACCACTCAAACAAAGAATCTTATTCTCAAGAGAATGTGTCATTCCCTAGAGTATCATTTCTTTGTTTAATGGTTGTGCATGAGAAGACACATGAATATGGATACAACTCAAACAAAGAATCTTATTCTCAAGAGAGTGACACGTGGGCTGAAATGGGCCGGACATGCGACCAATAGGATTTGGTCCATTATCAGTGTGATTTAGTGTTTGATTAGAAATATACAAAAATAATGAAATAAAAGTGAATTTAATATTATTTTTTCTCACAGGAAATGCCAGAGAGGGCACCAGCAGGGCAGTTGCCCAGATCAGTGGACATCATCGCCGATAATGATCTTGTCGACAAATGCAAGGTACATAGTAACCAAACATTTTGTCCAAGTCCTGTGCAATATTCACTTCAATTTATAAAATAACTGTTGTAAATCTTGCATTCTGATTGGTTGGGAGGGTGTGAATTATGAGAGCACACAGCACACATGCACACTTTCTACTGGTCATTTGTATACAAAATAACAGTTAATCTAATTTGTATTTTATAAAAGAAATGTGTATTCAAAAATATATTATGGCACATTTGAGACAATGAAAATTGATGAACTGTCAAAATAGTGCAAAATTAGCCAATAAACAATGAGCTTCACTACATTCCAGCGTCACCTAATAAGCTCGGAGTGATACATGGGCTGTTGAAATTTAAATTTTAGGCCCCGTCCACACTATGCGGGATAAATTTGAATATGAAGTTTTATTTATTCAGTTCCATTTGGAAAATTCATTTTCGGTGAAAAATGTTTCCAGATTCGCCCGCGCTAGTGTGGACAGTAGGCTTAAACGAATAAATAAAAATTCACAATCAAATTTATCTGGCATAGTGTGGACGGGGCCTAAGACTGAAACAACCAAAAATCCAATAATAAACTGAATAATGCAGTGTAAGGGGTGAACACTTCATGTCATTTGGCAGCTGTAGTAAACTATTTTCTTTATTGTTTAATTGATCTTAGCCTGGGGATAGAGTACAAATAGTTGGTACTTTCCGTTGCTTGCCGTCAAAGAAGGCTGGATTCACAGCGGGTACATTCAGGTTAGTAAGACAATGGACTCCAGAACTATAGATCTTTTCAGCTCTGACGTAATGTTTTCCCATTTCAGACCACATGTCATTCCCTAGAGTATCATTTCTTTGTTTAATGATTGCACATGAGAAGACACATGAGTATGGATACAACTCAAACAAAGAATCTTATTCTCAAGGGAATGACATGTGGCCTGAAATGGGAAAATATTACCCCAAGCTGAAGAGGTCTATTAGGAAGTTTTGATGCTCTTCATAATGTTTTTATGTGGAAATCAAAGCTTGTGTGGCGTTGAATTGTTGAGAGGAAAGTGCTGTGCCACCCATGCTACCCTGGATGGGAGTCCCTTAACAAAGACATGCAGCTTTTTTTTTTTATAAGAAAGAGGGATAGCCGAGTTATTTATGTCTGTTTTATTTTCAGGACCGTGTTGATAGCTAATAATGTTCAAGTCATGAGCAAAGAAGTTGCACCCAACTTCTCTGCAGCAGACGTTGCAAAGATCAAGAAGTTCAGCCGCAGCAAACAGGTATGAAATATAGGGATGTCATGATACTCCATCCCATTCATCCCATCCATCCCTCTATCCCATTCATCCATCCATCCCTCCCATCCATCCCATCCATCCATCTCATCCATCCATCCATCCATTCTTGGCTAACAGATAGATTTTATATCAGGATGTGTTTGAGATGTTGTCCAAATCCCTTGCACCATCCATTCATGGTCATGAGTACATCAAGAAAGCTGTTCTCTGCCTCCTTCTTGGAGGCTCTGAAAAGATCCTTGAAAACGGCACCAGACTTAGAGGGTGAGCCAATGATAGTTGATAAGCCTAGTGGTAAAAAATGGTAAACTTAAATAAAACTAATGAAGCTTGATATTTTTAATGCACATATTTCATATGCATATGCTCACATGCATGCTTTCTAGATCGAATTAGAATTTAGAAGTTGATATTTGCAGAGGGAAGAAAACTGCAGAACCCAGAGAAAAACCCTCTAAGCACAGGAGAGAACCAACAAACAACTCTACTCACATACTACACAGGAGAGAACCAACAAACAACTCTACTCACATACTACACAGGAGAGAACCAACAAACAACTCTACTCACATACTACACAGGAGAGAACCAACAAACAACTCTACTCACATACTACACAGGAGAGAACCAACAAATAACTCTACTCACATACTACACAGGAGAGAACCAACAAACAACTCTTCTCACATACTACACAGGAGAGAACCAACCAAACAACTCTACTCACAAACTACACAGGAGAGAACCAACAAACAACTCTACTCACATACTACACAGGAGAGAACCAACAAACAACTCTACTCACATACTACACAGGAGAGAACCAACAAACAACTCTACTTACATACTACACAGGAGAGAACCAACAAACAACTCTACTCACATACTACACAGGAGAGAACCAACAAACAACTCTACTCATATACTACACAGGAGAGAACCAACAAACAACTCTACTCACATACTACACAGGAGAGAACCAACAAACAACTCTACTTACATACTACACAGGAGAGAACCAACAAACAACTCTACTCACATACTACACAGGAGAGAACCAACAAACAACTCTACTCACATACTACACAGGAGAGAACCAACAAACAACTCTACTCATATACTACACAGGAGAGAACCAACAAACAACTCTACTCACATACTACACAGGAGAGAACCAACAAACAACTCTACTTACATACTACACAGGAGAGAACCAACAAACAACTCTACTCACATACTACACAGGAGAGAACCAACAAACAACTCTACTCACATACTACACAGGAGAGAACCAACAAACAACTCTACTTACATACTACACAGGAGAGAACCAACAAACAACTCTACTCACATACTACACAGGAGAGAACCAACAAACAACTCTACTCACATACTACACAGGAGAGAACCAACAAGCAACTCTACTCACATACTACACAGGAGAGAACCAACAAACAACTCTACTACATACTACACAGGAGAGAACCAACAAACAACTCTACTTCACATACTACACAGGAGAGAACCAACAAACAACTCTACTCACATACTACACAGGAGAGAACCAACAAACAAACTCTACTCACATACTACACAGGAGAGACCAACAAACAACTCTACTCACATACTACACAGGAGAGAACCAACAAACAACTCTACTCACATACTACACAGGAGAGAACCAACAAACAACTCTACTCACATACTACACAGGAGAGAACCAACAAACAACTCTACTCACATACTACACAGGAGAGAACCAACAAACAACTCTACTTACATACTACACAGGATAGAACCAACAAACAACTCTACTCACATACTACAGTGACAGGGGAGAACCAACAAACAACTCTACTCACATACTACACAGGAGAGAACCAACAAACAACTCTACTCACATACTACACAGGACAGAACCAACAAACAACTCTACTCACATACTACAGTGACAGGGGAGAACCAACAAACAACTCTATTCACATACTACACAGGAGATAACCAACAAACAACTCTACTCACATACTACACAGGAGAGAACCAACAAACAACTCTACTCATATACTACACAGGAGAGAACCAACAAACAACTCTACTCACATACTACAGTGACAGGGGAGAACCAACAAACAACTCTATTCACATACTACACAGGAGAGAACCAACAAACAACTCTACTTACACACTACACAGGAGAGAACCAACAAACAACTCTACTCACATACTACACAGGAGAGAACCAACAAACAACTCTACTCACATACTACAGTGACAGGGGAGAACCAACAAACAACTCTACTCACATAGGACTAGTCTGAAGGTCAAACCAGGGGGGTCGTATTGAGGAGAGGCGAGCGCTTTTCATGCTATGCCAACTGTTTCCCAATGGTGCATTAATTGTATGCTGTATTACATGCAAGGCCCTGTCCCTCGTTCAAATCGTCATATATTGCAAGACTGTATACTGTTATCAAATATAAACGTTATATGATGCGTTTTTATATTATTATTATTATTATTATTATTATTATTATTATCATCATCATCAAATATAAATAACCTCTTGTTATTATTAACAGAGATATCAACATCCTTCTGATTGGTGACCCCTCTACTGCCAAGTCACAAATGCTCAGGTATTGTTACAATGTAAACAAACATAAGGCCAAATAAAAAAAAAGTGTTTCCTGTTGCATGAGAAAATAATAATTGGGTTCAGTAGGTCGGATTTTTTTTTCTTACTGATACAACAGCTTACTGGGAACCCTGTGGTGCTTTTGAAAATGGAAAAAATATTAGGTTCGGCAAAAATCGGCAAGAAAATTAGGGTTGGTCACGCAACAGGAAACACTTATTTTTTTGTTTGGCCTTACTAGGAAAATATCATATGCTCTTGGCAGGACTTGAACCCATGTCATTGGTATTTTAGATGTGTTAACCACTATACTACAAAGACCAACCATTCTAAAACACAGTCAGTCAAAGAAATATAAAGCAGCTGTTGGGATCCGTGGGTGATATCTTTTCTCTAAGGGAGAAAAAAGTCTAAAAAGTCGAACACTGTAAAGGGGTTATGCAGATAATAGAGTGCAGATAATAATTGATATGTCAGTTGATATGTGTTGTGTTACAAGTTACAAGGCTTAGTACGATTTCTGTCTCAACGAAAGAGTTGACATCAATCAAAAAGTTTCCATGACATTGCGGGAAAATACAAAGTTTACAAGAGCACATGCCTATGTAATGTCATGAAAATGCCTTGATTGAAGTCCACTAAAATCGAGTTTGTTGCATTAGCGAAATGTACAATTTCATGCATGTGATTGGAAGGGGCTGTAATGGTACACTGCGTGTAATAACTAGTAGCTGGGAAACACCAACCGATTGCACAGTTACTTCTATCTATGACAGTTGTTTTATAAAATTTACTAATACCAACCATCTAGGACAATACAGCAACCATCTTCAACAAATACTTGAGATTCTTGGATAATTAATTCTTGGATATTAAAATCTCTGATATGCTTCTAGATATGTTCTACATTGTGCGCCAAGAGCCATCCCAACCACTGGTCGAGGATCATCAGGGGTGGGTCTGACAGCTGCCGTCACTACTGACCCTGAAACAGGTCAGTATTAATATCGTGGTATACCTCCCCCATGGAGGGGTGGGGAGGGTCTGAGGAGGGTATATTATGTAGTACCAGAAAATATCCATACCTCCCCCATGGAGGGGGATTGTGATTTCCAAGGGGTGGGGAGGGTCCGAGGAAGGTATATTATGTAGTACCAGAAAATATCCATACCTCCCCCATGGAGGGGGGATTGGAATTTCCAAAGGGTTGGGAGGGTCTGAGGAGGGTATATTGTGTAGTACCAGAAAATATCCATACCTCTCCCATGGAGGGGGATTGGAATTTCCAAAGGGTTGGGAGGGTCTGAGGAGGGTATATTGTGTAGTACCAGAAAATATCCATACCTCTCCCATGGAGGGGGATTGGAATTTCCCTGGGGTGGAGATGGTCTGAGGAGGGTATATTGTGTAGTACCAGAAAATATCCATACCTCCCCCATGGAGGGGGATTGGAATTTCCAAAGGGTTGGGAGGGTCTGAGGAGGGTATATTGTGTAGTACCAGAAAATATCCATACCTCTCCCATGGAGGGGGATTGGAATTTCCCTGGGGTGGAGATGGTCTGAGGAGGGTATATTGTGTAGTACCAGAAAATATCCATACCTCCCCCATGGAGGGGGATTGGAATTTCCAAAGGGTTGGGAGGGTCTGAGGAGGGTATATTGTGTAGTACCAGAAAATATCCATACCTCTCCCATGGAGGGGGATTGGAATTTCCCTGGGGTGGAGATGGTCTGAGGAGGGTATATTGTGTAGTACCATAAAATATCCATACCTCCCGCATGGAGGGGGATGGGAATTTCCCAGCGGTGGGAAGGGTCTGAGGAGGGTATATTGTGTAG
Source organism: Actinia tenebrosa (assembly GCF_029948245.1). Classification (NCBI taxonomy): domain Eukaryota; kingdom Metazoa; phylum Cnidaria; class Anthozoa; order Actiniaria; family Actiniidae; genus Actinia; species Actinia tenebrosa. Next base: position 7,742,649 of record NW_028292573.1, on the reverse strand, counting down.
TACCAGAAAATATCCATACATCCCCCATGGAGGGGGATTGGAATTTCCAAGGGTTGGGAAGGGCCTGTTGAGGATTGGTATTTTCAAGGGAAATTTTTGCTGGGTAATCCAAAATGAAGGATAGTTATATTTTTTGTTTTGATTGACAGGTGACCGTCATCTTGAAGCAGGAGCCATGGTGCTTGCCGACAGGGGTGTGGTTTGCATTGATGAGTTTGACAAGGTACAACTGGATGACCTAACTTAGATCAACCAGGATTTGATCATAATGGAATATTCTTTATATGTAATTCAGATGAGTGACATTGACAGGACAGCGATCCATGAGGTGATGGAACAAGGCCGTGTTACTATTGCCAAGGCTGGAATCCATGCCAAGCTGAACGCTAGGTGTAGTGTGCTTGCTGCCGCTAACCCTGTATATGGAAGGGTAAGATACTAGAATATAATATCACTTGGATGGGGTGTATGAATAAGGAACATGTATTGGGGACACACTCTGTCATGTGTTTAAAACAACACTTGGAAGGGGTGTATGAAGAAGTTATTAAAATATTGATTCCTAGCCGTCGTGTGATGATGTAACTCAACACGCATGGGTTGTGTTTTTCAGTATGACGAATACAAGAATCCCATGGATAACATTGGCATGCAGGATTCTTTGCTGTCCCGTTTTGACTTGCTGTTTATTGTCTTGGATCAGGTATGGAGACACTCTTCACAGGCATGACTTTGTTTGTAGGGGTGGCTATGTGTGAGTGGATTTGGATTAGAGCAAGGGTGTTAATTTTTTGTGTGGGAGTGATTGTGTGTGTGGGCATGGCTTTGAGTGTAGGCTTGACACTCTTCAAAGGAATGACTTTGTTTGTAGGGGTGAGAGTGAATTTGGATTTTAGCAATGGTGTTAAATTTTTGTGTGGGTGTGACTGTGTGTGTGGGCATGGCTTTGAGTGTAGGCTTGACACTCTTCAAAGGCATGACTTTGTGTGTTGGGGTGGCTTTGTGTGTTGGGGTGGCTTTGTGTGAGAGGGGATTTAGATTTGAGCAAGGGTGTTAATTTTTTGTGTGGGTGTGACTGTGTGTGCGGGCATGGCTTTGAGTGTAGGCTTGGCTTCATATGAGACCCGATTAGGATTAAGACATATTGATCATTCAAGGTAATAAATAAACCTATGTTATTACTACAGATGGACCCTGACAATGACAGAAGGATTTCTGAACATGTCTTGCGAATTCACAGGTTCAGAAAGCCTGGCGAACAAGAGGGGGAAGGTAATAAGTTATGTAGAATAGTTATTATCTATCATTATTACACCCCCTTTAGTGTTTTTTTGAAATAGCTGTATGCTGCAAATCTAGCTTGTTTCTTTAATAGATGCCACAAGAGACAGTATTGTAGTGAACAGCATAACATACAGTCAATGTCATTAACGTTGTCCACCGATAAAAGACATTTACACATTTAAACATTTAGACATATAGACATTTACACATTTAAACATTTAGACATATGTAATGTTTAATAAACGAGCAGGAGTGTTTTATTGGGTATAAAACACGAGGCGCAGCCGAGTGGTTTTAGACCCGATAAAACACGATCTGTGAGATTATTGAACGGCTTAGAAAACTTATGATGTTTGTTCTCATTGTGTACCGATTTTTTTACGAAATGAACCAAGTTTGATAGAGAAAATCCAAGTTAAAGTTTATGCAAATGAAGACGAATCTTTATCCGATATAAAATCACCTTCATGGTCATGATTTCTATTGTGTTTTCTTCATGAATTATTAATGAGTTTTCTAAAGACATTTAGAAAACTCATTAATAATTCATGAGGAAAACACAATAGAAATCATGAGCATGAAGGTGATTTTATATCGGATATAGATTCGTCTTCATTTGCATAAACTTTAACTTGGATTTTCTCTATCGAGCTTGGTTCATTTCGTAAAGAATTCTGTACCATATGAGAACATACATCATGAGTTTTCTAAGCCGTTCAATAAACTCGCAGATCGTGTTTTATCGGGTCTAAAACCACTCGGCTACGCCTCGTGTTTTATACCCGATAAAACACTCCTGCTCGTTTATTAAACAGTACTTAGACATATAGACATATAGACTAAAAGAAATACTATTACGTGTTTCCTCGAATGTTCTGGCATAAAACAAACGCTGAAATACCATTCTCCATCTTAAATTCTCACTAAATGGTCGAGGCATTCTGGATTTTCCATTGACGAATTGAATTTTAAATTTAAAGTTCAGGCTGACGCACACAAGGCAAAGAATACATAATGAAACACGTGACATTTCTTTTAGATGTCTAAATGTGTAAATGTGTAAATGTCTGTTTTCGGTGGACAACGTTAATGACATTGACTGTATATCAAATAGAATGAAGAATATTATTCATTATGGAAAACTAATAAATGATATAAATGATTTTCACTTGTCTCACGATTGAGGGTAATGACCTCAAAATGACCCTCAATCATGAGACAAATGAATAAGTATCATTTGTATATCAAATACCTGAGAAATTCTGTTATATTTTTTTAAAGCTCTTCCATTTGGAGAAGCATCAGACATCCTGTCTACCCGAGACCCAGAAGCTGAAGAAGAAGACGAGGATACACCCATATTTGAGAAGCATGACCCCATGTTATATGGTCCACGCAAGTCTAAGAATGACAAATTTATTTCACTTGCATTTATGAAGAAGTATATCCATGTTGCTAAAGCCATTAAGGTATGTGTATGTGCACTGATGGTCAATCGCTTGAACGTATAGACATGCTCTGCTTCAGTGTTGATCGTCAGACTGTGTTTGTATTGGAATAGACCTTACTCGTGGTGTGACAATGTTTTCCCAATTCAGCGTGACATACCTCTGGGGGAATGAAGAGCTATTGTTTTGAAACTCATCGTGATATCATCGTTATTTCTTTCATATCCTTTGGGATACTCATGAATTTTTCGATGAGTAAAAACAAAAGAAAATGAATCCCCTGGAGGTTTGTCACGCTGAATTGGGAAAACATTATCACACCACAAATAAGGTCTATTAAGAATGAGCAATCTTTGTCATGCGATCTTCATATACCTTCATATGTCAAATATGACCTACTTTGACATGTAATACATTTTTTCAGCCTGCCTTGACAAAAGAAGCTGCTGATAAGATATCCAAAGCCTACTCAGAATTAAGGGATCAAGAAAATGTGTCCAACGAAAGGGCAAAGGTTAGTTTAGCGTTCACCCATGATCTAAAGATCTGAGTTTGAGATTAAATTTGTGTTGCTTTGGGAGTGGCGAGCAGTCTGAGGAGAGCCCTTGAACAAAACCACCGTACTGCTGCAATATCCTGATGGAAGCATAGTATCTTATATAAACATAGATTTCACAAATTGACATCATTTTCTTATGTGACTGTCCTCTTACAATGTGATGACGTAATTTATCGTCAATAAGTGGACAGACCCATAAAAAACTGATGTCTATTTGTTTTTTACAATAACAAATGATAAAAATTTCTTATTTTTTCTGATTGAAACAACTAATGAAAAGAGCGTGCACTTGTTGACGTCAGCTTTATCTTATTGTCTTCTTATTGAGGATTAAAATTAGCCAATAAGCACGCGACAAAATAATTAATTAGCAAGTTGTAAAAAAAAACCATTTTAACATATTTTGACTTGTATTTTACAACTATCACTACCAGTAAGAGTTCTTGCATGAGGGTTGCTCAACACTCAATGGATCAAAATTACTTAGGCATAATGTTTTAACCATTTCAGACTATGTTTCATTCCCTTATGAATGATTCTTTGTTTAAAGGGTATCCATATTCATGTGTCTTCTCATATGAAACTATCAAACAAAGAAATACTCAACAGAATGACGTGTTTATACCACATTCATTATTTACAGCACACAACACTCAAATGTTTATTTTTATGGACGGACGAAAAATGGAGAATGCAGAGAAAAACCCACATGACAAGGGAGAGAACAACAAATCGAACAAGCTCAACTCAAATGCAGCTCAGTTGTGAATTGACCCATGCTTAAACTACACCGGAATGAGAGACAGTGCAATAGTAGCGCATGCCACTCATGCTACCCAGAAATCATTTATGTCAAAAAACATTTAATATTAAATAGTTTGTCTTTGCATTATCTATAGACTACCCCTGTAACAGCAAGAACACTGGAAACCTTGATCCGCCTCTCAACAGCTCACGCTAAAGCAAGAATGAGTAAAACTATTACTGAGGTAAGGTGCTGTAGATACCAGGGGTTACTGAGGTGAGGTGCTATAGATACCAGGGGTTACTGAGGTGAGGTGCTATAGATACCAGGGGTTACTGAGGTGAGGTGCTGTAGATACCAGGGGTTACTGAGGTGAGGTGCTATAGATACCAGGGGTTACTGAGGTGAGGTGCTGTAGATACCTGGGGTTACTGAGGTGAGGTGCTATAGATACCAGGGGTTACTGAGATGAGGTGCTGTAGATACCAGGGGTTACTGAGGTGAGGTGCTGTAGATACCAGGGGTTACTGAGGTGAGGTGCTGTAGATACCAGGGGTTACTGAGGTGAGGTGCTGTAGATACCAGGGGTTACTGACGTGAGGTGCTGTAGATACCAGGGGTTACTGACGTGAGGTGCTGTAGATACCAGGGGTTACTGACGTGAGGTGCTGTAGATATGAGGGGCTACTGAGGTGAGCTGCTGTAGATATTTTTCTCAGCTGATCAATATATGTTTTTATGAGTGAATGAATAAATGGATGAATAAATGAATGGGTGAAAAAATAAATGCATGAATGCATTTACAAGTGTATCGAAGAAAGAGATATTAAGAGAATGAATGAAATAATGAATAAATAAATAACCATCAGTTGTGTTTTTAGAATGATGCTGAAGCTGCTATCAACATGGTCCAGTTTGCTTACTTCCACAAGGTTGGCTATCTGATCACTCTTAAAGTGCATATTTTTATGACACGAAAACAATTTAATGTTGAAAATGTATAGTTTATTGGTACTAATAAGAATATCATGGTTAAATTTGTTTCAAAAACACATTTCTCTAGAAATTTCAAAAAATTTAGCACAAGTTGTGATGTCATTTTGTTTACAAGTCTCCAGATTTAGTTGCAAATACACGAAGTATGTTTGAATGTAGAATCTTAATTTCAGGTAGTATACTTTTCAGTTTACCAACATTTGAAGAGTACTACGTAAAAAATAAATAGATTATGTTTTTTGTTGTTAATTTAAACGAATTACCACAATTTATATTTAGTGTATTACTACCAAATCTAGAGTATGTGTCAACAAAATGACGTCACAAATTGGGCTTAATTTTCTCACATATCTCAAGAAATAAGCTTTTGGAACAAATTTCATTACGATATACATATTATTACTAACAATCTATACATTTTAAGCAATTAATTTTTTTTGTGTCATATACACTTTAAAATACGAACAAAACAAATCACACTTTTCTTCATTCGATTCAACATATTTGTTGTTTCCCAGCTCCTGTAAGTATTGCATTTTGGAAGAGTCTAATGGGAGGGAGCACTGAACCCTTATTGAAGGCATGGATAGGATATTAGAGGCTTCATAGAGACCCCTTATATAAATTATGTTGTTGTGTAAATGCTTATAAAAACAACAGTAAATACAGGGTCTGGAAGGGTATTTGCGGAAGCTGGACAATGGATAAAATATAGCTTGGGTTCTGTGAAATTAGAACAAAATCTTACGTGATTCAGAATATTGGCATCAGTCATGACTTGGGAATTGCTTAACTCACTTGCTGAGATGCAGAATTTAATTGCTTTCGGATTTTTGGGAAAATTTTGGAAATATTAATAAATGTCGTAGGATTCCAGGAAAAGTAGCACTTAGTTGAGATCCGGAACCTCCCTTCCAGACCTTATCATAACATTTCTTCTCCAATTCAACATACCAATAATAATTAGACCTGTGAGTTTGCCATACTCTGACTTACTCACTTAGGTCAACCTAAAATCATTTCAGGGTTTGATAAAGTAGGCCTCTTTAGCTTGGGTGTATTCATTAATAATTCTGTATTCCCTTTAGCTCCACCAACCTCATGAAATAGGTACAATGTAACTGCTCACAAGTCACTGGGGGTGAAAGCACCACTAATTCAAAGTTTGAGTTCCCAAACGGAGAACAGCACAGTGAGAGAATTGCAACAACAAAACTAATTTTTATTTCCAAATTTAGTGCACTCGTTGAGACTTATTGCATGTGGTCTCCACATCCCATAATATCTGGTTCCACAGGGAACCCATAGCTGAGGATAGGCAGTTATTACGATACAATAGTTTTTAATTTTTATTTGAAAAGTGCATTGACCTTGAGCTATCTAACACATCCCTGACTGATGATTAAGAGAGAATTCTTTACGTATTCAAGCAGTGAGTGTCAAAAACTATTTTCTTGAAGAAAGGCTGTTGTACAAGGCTAAAATCTTGTTATTCAGAAAGTTTAACTTGTTTGGAAGTGGAGATGACCGACAAAAGTGGAATCAAAGTGCTAACCCAAACCAAAAAAATTGAATCGAAAATGAGGTTTAGGCCTTCATTTGGTTATTTCCCATATATTTTCTATAAAAAAGCCTGACAAAGCAACATTCTAACACAAATGCAACAAAACATCTTTGTACAATTGAAAATACCGCTTCAAACAAGCATTTTATCATAGTACATCAGTTTGTAACTGTTTAAAAAAGGTTTTGAGTGTTAACCCAAAACGAAAATTGGGATCAAAACTCATACAAAGGTCTAGTTTTTGGCACTTTTTGCCATTATTGCTCGTTATTGAAAAAAATTTCCTCTTAATGTTTAACGCAGGTGGAGAGAAAAGTAAGCAAGAGGAAGCAGCAGTCAGACACAGAAGAGAGCGGCACAGAGGGAGAAGACACAGGGGATGAGGGAACACAGAGAAAGACCAAAAAGACATCGAAGACACCTAAGAAAGCAAAGAAGCAGAAGGTCCCTAAGAAGAAAGAAGGAGAAGAAGGCTATGATCCATTTGATTTTGATAGTGATGAAGAAGAGGGACAAGAGGGTTGGTATTTCATTTATGCTTGATGACGTCCTCTTAAGCTACAGACACACGATGCAACATTGCACACAATGTTGCATGCAATTGATGTTGGAAGCCATGACACACAACGCATTTTGGTGCTCACAACGTTGTTGAATTAGAAAACTATCCTACTTCAGCAGCATTGCCTGCAATGTTGCACGCAATGTTGCACCATGACATTGTGTCTGGGCCTTTACAACAAGTATAAGAATCCTGTTCTTGGTATTCTTCTTACTGGTATCCATCCTCCCTTCCTTTTCTTCCTTCCTTCCTTTTTTTGTCTTCCTTCTTCCTGTCTTCCTTGCTTGCTTCCTTGCTTGCTTCCTTGCTTCCTTGCTTGCTTGGTTCCTTGCTTCCTTGCTTGCTTGCTTCCTTGCTTGCTTGCTTCCTTGGTTCCTTGCTTCCTTCCTTCCTTCTTTCCTTGCTTGCTTGCTTCCTTCCTTCCTTTCTTCCCCCCCTTTCTCCCTCCCTCCCTTCCATCTTCTCTCCCCTTATAAATATCACACAGCGAGGACGCTCCAGCTGTGAACACTTGGATTTTTTTCATGATATTAATTCCTACTGTTTCAAACCATGTTAAATGAGGTATTGAGTTCAAATATCCTAATTGATCAAAATAAATCTTATTTCCAAAAGTATGCATAAATAGATAGTAACAAAAAGTGTTCAAGGTTCAAGATGTCCTCACTGTAATTTGATTCTTGAAGGTTTCTAATCCCATTCTAACTAGGATCAAAATTGACCTGTTCTTAAATACCTACCTTCACAGATGTTGTGGAGAAAATAAAGAAGCGTCGCTCATCCAAGCCAAGTGCTGATGACAGCCAGGCAGAAGAACAAATGGACACAAGTGAAGCAACACAAGGAACAATAACAGATGAACGGTAAGACGATTTCAGTTGTTTTGCCTTCTGCTTTGCTGTAATGAATACGCTTGTTGCTTTAGAAATAGTCTTTAATCAATGTCCTCCTACTCATTAATAATTCATGAGTAAACCAGCCAATCAATGGGCTATTTTGGGTCACATGATGTTACTTAAAACCCGGTAAAGTCTTGTGAAAGGAGTGGATTCAGTCTGTAGTAACTGGAACAAAATTAATTCAGTCCTAGGACTAAGTTGGAACTAATTGCTTGGACTTGAAATCCCGTCCAGTCCTCATTGTCGGCTTTGAAATATTACTTTTCATACTCATTATTATTCAACTTGGAGTAACTGGAACAAAATGTAACTTGTGTAACTTGCTAACTTGGCATAGTTAGCTGAACATACTCCTTGAAAATTCATTTTTAGGTCCTTGTATACTCCTTGAATAGTCCTTGAATTTTAAGTCATTACCTCAGCACAAGCCCTGTATAAGTTACTTAAATGTGAATTATTTCTGTTTGACAGACTTGCAAAGTTTAAAACCTCCTTGGTAAATGCCTTCTCCACTGCTCATGTTCAATCCCTGCCTCTTGCTCAACTGAGGGAGTCGATAAACAAAGACAATGCTGACGCTAAGTATGACGAGCTGGAATTTGACGCAGCCATTCAAATCATGCAAGAAGCTAACCAGATATATGCTGCAGATGACAATGTATTTCTTATTTAACATCCACATTGAAGTATGCATTAGAGATATTTGTTTGCAACATAGAGAGAAGGTAGTGGTGATAATAATTGGTTTATATGTGTATTTAAGTATGCATGGTTTCTAATCATTTTACTGCCAACGATTTTTTTGGGGATTTTCATTGCTATCAGTCAAAAATTACGATAGGTACTGACTGATTAGTTTTGATTGACAGCAGCAAAAAAACAAACTTTAGCAAGCACCTCACGACTTGGTATGAAAACACCAGTAACATGTTTTTACCATGCTTTTTCTTGGTTTAAGATGAAATTTGAAACTAAAAGCAAAATCAAGGCAGGAAAATTAATTTAAGCATGTATAAAGCAACAACATCCAGTTCCTGTAAAACATGGTAAAAACAAGAATAATATTAAGCTAAACTTACACCCCAACCCAGTGTATCCCATGATGCACTGGGGGGAAAATGGTTCAAGTCACTAACTTGATATGTATATTGAGTGTACATATATTTTTCAATACCCAGTTACAATGGACATACTCGGTGGTGCCCGTAATAACAAGCCTCCACAATATCGCAAGTTATTTACAGGCATTTCTTTGTCAGTATTTTTTCACCAGGGATTTTGCTTCTGTCTGTAATATTGGGGTGCCTACGAGGCTAGAGTTGACTGTAGATTGTAATCTTTTGAAGCTTTATTCTATTTCCTGGAAAGTAATACTTTATATTACCAGCAACTTTGTTACCCTACTTTAGGTTACTTGAAGAGTCACACCATATATCTGTGAAACATTTACTAGCTATGTAAGTGCTTAAAAATATTTAGTTAACAATTATTTAGTTGTAAGATAACTTAGAATTCACTCATAAACCAAATAAAGACGAATTGAGGTATTTTTGCTCCTAATGTTCTCCTCTGTTAATATCCACTGTTTTGTACAAAATAGCTGCAATTAGACGACATGTTTGGTTTTGTCAACAAAGTATGTTAATGAAGATATTTAAAACACTAAAATTTGCAATTTATTCATTTAAACTATCAAAGGTATCTTGATATTTAACGTACAGACTTTCTGTTATTCCTCTTTCATTCACTTTTTTCTCTTCTCTTCCTTTTTTCTTTTCTCATTCTTTCTCAGTTGTATTTTCTCTTATTTTCTTTGCTAGCCTGCTTATTTTCAAGTCTCTTGTTTTCATTCCACTTCTCTTTCTTCACCTTCCCTCTCTTCTCTCTTGTCTATTCATTTATCTTTCCTTCTCCTTTATTTCTCCTCTTCTCTTCTGTTCTCTTCTGTTCTCTTCTCTTCTCTTCTCTTCTCTTCTCTTCTGTTGTCTTGTCTTGTCTTGTCTTCTCTTCTGTTCTCTTCTCTTCTCTTCTCTTCTCTTCTCTTCTCTTCTCTTCTCTTCTCTTCTCTTCTCTTCTCTTCTCTTCTCTTCTCTTCTCTTCTCTTCTAGTCTCCAATCCTCTCCTCTCCCATATTTTCCTTTCCCATTCCCATTTTCTCTTTGTTTTAGTCTTGTTTATTAATAATAGCTATAGCCAAACAGTAGCATTTACTATGGATCAGCAAAAGCTACAGCAACTGTGATATACTAACGATTTTCTTTGTTGCACTTACACGCCTGACAATTTATAATTGCCTACGATTTTTCAACTAAGAAAACTTAAAAAATTGAATTTTGCGAAAACGCACCATTCTAAGTAACTTTAATTTAGTAACTTCATAGAATGAGTTTTTCATCACCTGTTTTAATTCAAACACAGTTTCCTTGAACAAAGCAACTTAGTGCGCATTTATTTTTGTGTGGTGGGTGGTTGGGTTGGTCGGTTGGATGGTTGGTGGTTGGGTTGGATTAGTGGTTGGATTAGTGGGTTGGTTGGTAGGTAGGTCAGTTGGTCATTAGGTCAATGGGTGGGTTGGTGGGATGGGTGGGTGGGTGGTTTGGTTTGTGTTGTTGGTTCATATGGTTGGTCCATTAGTGTCCATTAAATAGTCTTCTCCATGGTGGGGGATTGGAATTTCCAAGGGTGGGGAGGGTCTGAGGAGGGTATATTGTGTAGTACCAGAAAATATCCATACCTTCCCCATGGAGTGGTTGTTTTCACGACTCGGTAAAACTCCTACGATTTGCATGATTCATTCACTATTTTACATATCGACAGGGGCGGATCCAGGAATTTTAGAAAGGTGGGGGGGGGGGGGGGGAGGGGAGGTAAATGTTACAAAGGTTTTACCAGGAACTTGCGGAAAAGAGGGGGTGACTCTAGTCACCCAATTTTACTACCCCTGGATCTGCCCCTGTATGTCGCTCCATAGTCGAAATATCCGACTTGGCTTGTCGAATTTGTGCTGGACTCAAACCTTTTCAGTAGAGTCGAACTTACTTGCGACGAACATCATTCGCTAACCATGAGCCAATTTAGAAATTAATAGGTTCGACTGAACTTAGTTCATGGTTGGTTCGACATTTGCCATGGCTAGTTGGGTACATCTATCGGTTTCCCCGCGCTTAACATCATTCCTTTAAATGTTTGGATACGCGGGTACGCAAAGTAGAAGACCCCCCCTCCACTACATTGGGGAAAAAAGACATTTTGTTGCACAATAAACGCCACCACTCTACCCTGCGAGCAGAGATCTTTTTCTGACCCTCAATGGGTTGGCTGGTCCAACACAGACCCTTATATCTATAAGTGGAGGGGTGGTCTACTTCACTGCGTATCCGCGTATCTGCGTATCCACTTCAACATATACCTTCATTGATAACGGGAAAGGAAGCACTAAAAGGACACCTAACGGTAATTTTCAATAAAATCCTAGACAACGGAAAGTTTCCCTCTTCATGGAATCTAGGATATATTGTTCCATTGCATAAAAAGGACGATCCAACGAAAGCTGAAAATTACCGTGGAATAACACTCCTTTCTGCAATTGGCAAAGTTTTTACGGCAATACTTAACAAACGGCTCTATGATTACCTAACTACGAATAATATAATTAAACAGGAACAGGGTGGGTTTAGAAAAAAGCACGGAACAACAGATAGTATTTTTATTCTGAAATCCGTAATCGATAAATATGTTAAAAGTAAGCCACGGAAGAAAAATAATTTCCTTTTTTCCTGCTTTGTAGATTTTCAAAAAGCGTTTGACTGCATCCCAAGGAAAAACTTAATGGCAAAACTTGAAAATGTTGGTATAAATGGAAATTTTCTAAGAGTGATACAATCGATGTACTCCACTGATCAATCAGCAATCAAAGTAAATGGACACATTTCTCCGACATTTTCCTGTTATATGGGTGTTAAACAAGGCTGTATGCTGAGCCCTACGTTATTTAATTTATATCTTCACGATCTGCCTGACTCATTAAATTCGTGTAACAACAATGATGTAATGTTGAATGGCAAACCGATTAGTACTCTTTTATATGCAGATGACCTGGTTCTGTTCTCTAAATCTGCTAAAGGGCTTCAGAAATATCTCGACAAGCTAGAGGCATTTTGTGAACAATCAGGCTTAACAGTTAATATAACAAAGACAAAAGTGATGGTTTTCAATAATACAGGGAAGACAATGAATAACTTCCAATTCTATTTGAACAAATCTAAACTAGAAAACGTTAAATCATATAAATATTTAGGATTAAATTTTACAACCTTTGGAAACTTTACGTTTGCAAAACAAGAATTAAAAAAGCTGCATTAAAGGCACTATTTCAGATGAAAAAACAAATGGGTGAATTTTTCACATCCAATATCAAATTAACTATAAAACTGTTTGACTCGCTTGTTACACCAATACTTCTATACGCAAGTGAGATATGGGGTATCGAAACATTAAGCACCAAAGACCAAGAGCCCATGGAACTTGTTCATTTGAAATTTTGCAAAATGCTCCTCAAGGTGACAAAGAATGCTAGTAACCTTGCATGCAGAGCTGAGTTAGGAAGGTTTCCGCTAAAATGCAAAGCATGCAGTAGAAGCTTTAAATTCTGGCATAAAATTATAAAGTCGGAACTACACCCAAAAAAACTTTCAGCCGAAGTCTACCAAGATATTAAAAATGAAACTAAAAAAGCCTTTTGGAGCATAAAAATTAAAACTACTTTAGAACAACTCGGATTGGGGATAATTTGGATGAAACAAAATGAACTTTCTCCAAGATGGTATGAATATGGAAAAATAATAACCCAAAGAATATATGACATTGAGAGGCAAATTTTATGGAGTAATCTCCACAATGATGAAAGGAAAGACGACAGACATAAAAATAAACTCAGAGTCTTTCGTCAGTTCAAAACGGATTATAACTTTGAAGAATATTTAAGTCAAGTCACCAATATTAAGCACAGAGTGGCGCTTACAAAATTAAGAATTAGTAACCATAAGCTTGAAGTAGAAACGGGGAGGTATAAGAGGCCTTATCTCATTTACGATGAAAGGATTTGCCCAGTGTGTAAGTCGGGAGTAGAAAACGAAAAACACTTTCTAGTTTGGTGTCCACTATATGACTCTCATAGAAACGACTTAAGAGAGTTAATAGAAAAAAACACCAGCATTAATTTCAACAATATGAGCGCTGACAGTCGTTTTATGTTCTTAATCAATTCAAAATCAGCGTCTCTACAAAGAGCCATATCAGCATACATTCATCAATGTATGCTGATACGTGAAAATGAATTAAGAAAATTACCTAATACATAGTATATATATATACCTATAATATATTTGGAATCAAACACTCATGTACTATTAGTATAAGGTGCCAAATAAAATTGTATTGTATTGTATTGTATACCTTCATATCTATAGGTGGAAAGGTTGTCTTCTTTACTGCGCAGGACATGAAATCAAAAGAAAAAAGATTAAAGAATCGAAAATGCGCATGTGTTATTGAAGTCTCTTCTGTCACGCTCGCTCGGTGAAGTAAATTATGAATTGAATATTCAATGAAGGAATATAAAACGCGCGCGCATGCCTCTGTACTGTGATATAAACGCGCTGTTAGCTGTAGAGCACGAAAGAAGCAAGTTTAGGTACAAGAGGCGTTGCATTCATAAAGACGTTTTGAACAATAATTTTGTACGAGTGTGTCTCTGCCCTCATGTATAATCATGGTAGCTAGCCAATCAGCGCGCGCGTTATATCTAAAATATTTTATAAATATAACTTGAACCGTAAGTACTTCTATAATCATTTTTTGTTTTTCGTTGTGTTTTCTACTGCATGGTATCCCTGTGGTGTCCCATGATGCTGTGCGGGTTTTGTCAAAAACATAAACACACAAGATGGCGGAAGAAGAAGGAAAATGTGGCTAAAAATACCATCCTTTATCCGGTAAGAAATGCTTACGTACTACACTAATATCTATACAAATACTGAGATAAGGTTTATTTCGTGTTTTCTGGGTTCATTCGTCCTTCAAAAAAGCATTTTATTTTGAGCTATCGTTTCATTTTTGCACTGAATCAGTTGTAAACTAAAAATCTTAAGCTTTAACTTAAGATTACCATTACGGTTCCATATTCTTTTAAAAACCAGGTTTTATTCATCATTTCAGTCAGGTGGGGGGAGATGCAACTGAATATAGTATTGCGTTGTCGTATTGACACCTCGATGTTTACATACGCTTAGAAATCAATAGCCCAATATTAGACGTATAGTCCAATATATACAAGAAGGAATAGCCCAGTAAGACGAAATAGCCCAGTAAGCCCAATAAGTACGTTTTAGAACTTACGAAAGCATTAATACCAACCATATACCGTATATATTGTAGGATAAGCAGAGGTTCATAAAATATTTGAAAACCAGATATAATTCAGAGCTACATATGTATCAATGCAGCCGACCATTCTTATAAACAAGCTGTGACATCATAGTGACAAACTGTACATAGTGTTTTAGTGACCACACACATCACATTCTTGGACCTCTGTACCCAATAAAGTCCTCTTCATTTTAGTATTCAACAATTTTTTATATAATGACTTGTGTCTTTATACATAAAGAATACTAATGAGGATGACTTTATCAGAAATAAAGCTACATCCAAGTTTATACATTGTACATATGAAAACTTATATTCATCATAAAGGCCAGTCTTTTATATACAACCACTGACAACCTGCAAAATATCTTTTGCTAGTGCTGTCTATTGCAATGCTCATGCAAGAGACTTCAACAATTGCACCATGTTTATGTTTGTGTTGATTTGTTCTTGTTTCTTTGTGTCTTTGAGCAAACCAAGGAAACCCAAATATATTAAATATATTAAAAAAATATTTTTTAAATACATATGATACTCAATATGATATCACCCCTAAAACAACTTTTCTCACAATTTTACTTGCTGCAATTTTTTAATGAACATGCAAACTCTATGTCTCCAAAAATTTGTTTTTTTGCTGCATGCCGCCAGTCAAAAAAAAGGTACCAACTGATTAGGTTTGATTGACAGCAGCGAAAAAACAAATTTTGAGACACAGAGTTTACATGTTTATGAAAAACCCAATAAGGCATTTTTTTCAAGAATGTGTGCGCACATTTCTTAATTTTGTCCTGAGGAGCCAGAATATATTGCAAGTTGCTGAGATGGCATCGCAGTGTAACACTTCACCTCGGCAACTTGCAATGCTATATTTTCAAGCACTGTGAAACAAATTGCTGAGAAAATTAAGAAGAGATAACTAGCTAAAAACTAGTGTGAGATGTATAAGTGTTTCTAATGAAACAGTAATGATAAAAGGGTAAATTATACACTGGGACATTTCAGACTCTAGTCTTTCCTCTTTTACTCCGACGAAGGACTAGCATCCCAAACATTAGTAAGTTTTTTCTTTTTTCCATCTTTTCAACCTGTATAATTTACCCTTTTGTCATTACTGAGAAAATTGCACAGAGTAGCATGACTTGCGATCAATCAATACTGTACATTGAATTGAACTTTGGCAATTCCGCAGAGTGGCTCTTCTTCCAATGAGCCCTGAGGATTGGAATCTAAAAGTTGGTTTTGTGTAGGGAGGAAAACTGGGGCCCAAAAGAAAAGCCCTTAAAGCACAAGAGGGAAACCTTGAGCAAATCTACCCACATATGACACCTGGTGGGGGTACTGTACTCTGCTAGGATTTGGGTAGGGGTGTTCTGCTGGGATTTTGAAAAGGGAACCCTGTTTATGGCAAAAAAACAACACAGATTTGTAGACCCTGTTTATGACCAAAGATAAAATTAATTGCACTGAGTTCCTGTTTCAATTATCATGTCAGCTCGCATATGGTTTTTTGAAGACCATACTAACCAGTTTTGGTCAATACGAAAGTAGAAACCCTGAATATGACAGGAAACTCAGGAAGAACTTGGAACTTGAGTGAAATTGCATACCCTGTTTATGACAAGAAGCTTGAAAAACCATACCCTGCTCAGCAGATCATCCCTGTATAGTACATATATGGAAGTACCCACCCCCCCCCCCCCCCTTCCCTGGGATATGACACCAAATCCAGTATCAAACCTTGCCTTGGTGAACATGAGAGGAGAGCCCTCTTACCTGTGCTACCCATGCTTACTGTGGTTTTCAAAGTCAAAAATAATGAGCTTCATCACAAATCTCTTCTCACTTTGTTCCACTTTTTCCAAAACTGTGGTAATTTTTTCAGATGCTTAGCCAATCTTGGTTCCACACTGATTAATTTGTCAAAAATTCAGTGGGTGGTTAACGTTGTTGACTCAAACGTTTTAACTCATCAACAGCCACACACACAACTTTTCTATCATTTTGTAACTATATTTATGTAAAACTCTATATCTTATTATTAAAGTTCTTTTCGTAAATTAATATCATTTTTTATCCATTTTATGATTATTGTTTTCATCACCAAAGAAAATTCACACATTACACCAAAACGAAATTACAAACAGTACGACAGACAATTAAGAGAAAAAAATAGGAAAAAAAAAGAAAAAACGAGCATGTGACAGGAGGCAGTAACAGGACAGAGTCCCAATTGACAACTGCCCCCTTACAGTATAAGGAGCAAAAAAGTGAAAAGTAGTGACAAAAGTATAAACGAATAGTTATTTATGGCAGAAGGAATATGACGGAATCTTATAGATAGTGTAATAAGCATTTGACTTGTTCTTAAGCGACAATAGAGTAGCACAGCGTTTACAGTCCTGGGGTACATTACTGCACCATTGTCAAGTGTGTGAATAAAAATAAAGTCTAAGTCTAAAGATATAACTTTGCCATTTGATCCTATCTGATGTGTGAAACTAAAACAAGCAACAAGATTTTGACAATTTCATTGTTTCACCAAATCTGTCGTATTCAGTCATACCAAGCTGTTGTGCTGCAAAGCCTTTGTGAGATGATGCAGCATCATCAAGATCAAGTCAATCAATACGATGCTGATGACCGGAATCATTCATCACAGATAAGGATATCAATATGAGTAACATGGTTTAGAAATTAAAATCTAGTATCATTCTGCAATTAAAAAAAACAAGAATTAGTCTAGCATTTTTCAGAAATTAGTTTGAAAAATGCTAGACTTATTTTTTAAGTTTTAAAAACAGAATTAAAAAAAATAGTTACTACCTAGGCTATGAGAAAAGTATACCTAAAGTTGTACTACAGAATCTACCGTAGTGTGGAAATGCTGGAAAAACTTGTCATGATCCCTGCACCCACAAACATCAATGCATATTCCACTGCATTCCTAAAGGCATGTGCAACTTGAAAATAACTTTGAATTTAACAAGTTAGCACTTTAAATTTGCTTGAATTCTTATATATACTTTATATTTTGTGGCAAGTTGAATATTTTCAGTTGTTTTCATAACGTTTTTAGCGCGCGCACTCATCATTAGAAATTTAGAGCGCGCATGAAAATACAAAAAGTATGATGTGGTTTTTTTGTCGTTAATTTAAAATAAAAGTATGACGAAGTTTTCGTCGTTAGTTATTTACTTTGTCAGTTCAGTTGTGTTCAACGTTCATTCAAAGAGAGTCAAGAAAAGTTGTGTTAATTAAGTTAGTTAAAAGACTAGAAATAATCGAAACTGGTAAGTAAAACATTGTTATTATATATTACTTAAGCATAGAAGTCTGTTTCCTTTACGCAAAACTAGAGAATGTAAGAAAAACAATTGATCTCAGGTTTGCCTTAAGCAACCGTTTTCAAGATTGTTTAGTTGTTGTTTCAAATATAAAATTACTTCAATAGTAATGTCTTATAAGTTATATCGTAAGTTGCCAGATAGCCGAAGTCGCTATGTTTGTAATAGGTAATTTAGGATGGTCAAACACCAGTCTAAGCTAATCCTACTTGCAGTGTATTTAGTGTAAGATTACAGAAATACTTATAGTCATTTGAAAAACAACATCGTAGATGTGTAATTAATCAATTTTTCTATTGATTACTTATCGTAGTTCTCGCCGTTTCGTTGTGGTAATAAACTGAGTTATAGTAAAGACGAAACTCGTACGTGTTGTTTACTTGGTCACAATTTATTGCAAATTTTTTTCCTTTGTGATTTTATGAAACGTGGCTTAAAGAAGGCTCCGATTTGTAGCCAACAATTTGTATGTTTTGAGACAAGATGTGAATGTTTGTGGGTGTAAACAATGACATGCTTTGTTTCTTGCATTTCAACACTCCAGTGGATTCCATAGTATAAACAAAAAATGTTAAATAAGAATTTTGTAGAATTGTGTAGTTCCATAAATTATCCATACCCCAGGGCTCATGGAGGAATTTTTTTAAGACACCCCCCCCACCCCCGGAAATTCCAATTTTCTTCCATACACTTCTGTAATATTTGTTCTTTCTCTGACCCCCCTACTCTTCGGAAATTCCAAATTCCTCTGTGGGTGGGTATGGATGATTTCTGGAACTACACATTTCAACAATAATATTATCATAAGATGAATTTAAAAGAATTTCAGGACTTTACCTCGGCCTAGGAGTAAATTAACTGGCTTTTAGTTAAGATTTGAGAAAAAATAATAATTAGAAGGAATAGGAAAAGTTATGTTTGGCTAACGGAATGGTAACATGCAGGACTCAAAATAACACAAATTAATGTTTGTGCAGGACAAGTGAATTTTGACTGAACATTTTTGTCCAACATATTATTCTCAACATCATAGATGACATATATAATTTTATGAGGCAGTATGCCGTGTGGGATGTGCTCGGATATCAAATAAGAACATGGGTAATAGGTAAATTACAAGCCTTAGATGAAACGACTGAAGAAGAGTGCCGTACAAGCCTTTCACAACTCCAAGTCACATAAAAAAATGAGCATAGGTGACAGTTATTTTATCTTACTTGCAATCAGGAAATTGGCATTGCATTTTTTACTGCTGTTTTGAGTCCTGCAAATAAGATTATTTCACAAATGTTTTTGTAGGAATGTTTTCTTTATGATTTACAATAATTTCATTGAAAACATCATCATTCAAAACTATTTTCAGCACACCACAGAAAGGTTAAAAAAGTATAAGTATTTTTTATTCAAAACCCAAGACTATAAATGATTCAGAAAAAATCACATATGTGAAATGTTTTTTTTTAATTCCATTTATTCCAGTTTTATTTTAATTTTAAAGAAATTAATTATGAGATTGTCTGCTATTTTAAGATTTTTTTACTATTAATTAATTTTTTGTATACCAGAAAAATGAAATAGAGCAGGTGCATGTTACATGTATGTCATCTCCGCCATCTTGGTTGACGATAACAAAGCATTCCTCATAAGCTTGAACTTGAGTGGCTTATTGCTAATAATTCTCCTACAGCTGCTATTAGTGTTGTCATACAACGCTCACTATCTATAGCGGCTGCGTAGGAGACTAATTGCTGATTGGTTCCGAAGTTATTGATTGAGTACTTTTGGGCTTCCTGTGGTGATATGGACGGACTTACAAATATAACCTGATGTTGCAGTGACTTCGCCTCTACAAAGCAGTAGCCAAAAAACTAGTAATAAGCCCACTAGTCTGCTAACACAAATACCTATTCAGTTATAACCCTAGTGTCACCATCCTAGTATCGCCATCCTGGTCTTGCCATCCTGGTCTTGCCATCCCTTATGCATAAGGTCTCCATCGTCATGTCTACTACCAGACCCATTTCCTGACCAGTGCACATGTCAAGTAGCCAATTGTATTTTTTTTAGTTTGCTATTCTTGATGTATTCATAATATTCATAATATCTTCCCCTGATTTCCACAGCTTCTAGCATGCGGTAGCTTTCTATTGCCCACAACAACTTTGAAGGACAAGGAGTGCGTGATCTGTTGTCATTTAGATGTCTCATCAACAGTGTATAATAAGAGTGACGTTGCTATGCCAACAGATGGTCTAGCTCAGCACATGGACAAGGTAAACCTAACTTGTGCATCTTTGTGCCTTTTTTTCCTATCTTTTCTTTTGTCATCAGTATTTGTTAACCATCAGTGTCCCTATAGAGCGTGTGCATGCTACATCATAGCCGCCATCTTAATTGACGATAACAAGACATTCCTCATTAGCATCTCTTGTTAGATCAACCAACATGGCGGCAGTTTGATTGTTATTCATATCTCAAGGGATTTTGAGTCACATGGTTGCACACACTCTATAATGTGGTAGACTTTTTTTCTGCTTTACAATTAGTCTAAAATAAGGGATGGGAAATGGGATTAAGACCCCCCCCCCCCTCCCCCCTCCTTCCTTCAGGATCTTCAGCTACAGCTGGGACATTAATCATCATTAGAATATAATTTTAGAGTTGAATATAGAGTTGAGTTGAGTGCGCAGTAATTGGTTGAGTGATCAGTGATTACGGGACGATAATCACTGCTTGAGCGGGGATTTAGCAAAGTTTGCCAGAGGGGAATTAATACTTAAAGATTTTTTAAACCAGAATTTCATCTTTTCTCTGATATTCAATCCTAAGATTATATACTCAAGAATTATGGAATTATTATTGGCACAGGACACAGGAGAGAGGCATGTTCCCTCCTCCTTCCCCCTCCCCCTTTTGACCAATCAGCATGCATGTACTATCCTAACTATATAATAATTTCATTGAGACTTTCTTCTTCATACAATATCTTTTGCCCCTTCACTCATTATTCAACATTAACACTCTCATTTCTCTCTTTCTTTTACCACCCATTATCCATTAGTTTAATTTTGATTTCCTTTCCATTACAGGATGATTGTGCTTTGCAAAACCTAAATCTTAGCAATTGCTGTTTGGGAAACCAAGACATGGAACCTCTGACAGACAGGCATTGTTTTAAAGATGTTCTCCAAACACTGGACCTTAGTTGTAATTATATTGAGAACGATGCTACTGATCTTCTTAGCAGGTATTTGTTTGACTGTTATTATTAACATCATCATCATCATCAACATCATCATCACCATCAGCAGCATCATCATCATCAACATCAGCATCATCATGAAAAACATAATCATCTTCACCATGTTTCCCCTCCCCCTTTTGACCAATCAGCATCAAAGTAATTATGTTGTTGTTAATTCACCATCATCATCACCATCATCATCAACATCATCATCATCATCTTCACTATGTTCCCCCTCCCCCTTTTGACCAATCAGCATCAAAGTAATTATGTTGTTGTTAATTCACCATCATCATCACCATCATCATCGTCATTATCATCATTATTGTCATCATCATTATCATCACCTTCATTATATAAGATAGAGCATAGAAATGGCTTCCATGTGTCATGTTACTGATATGGATTCCTGAGATACAGCATTGAAATGGCTTTCATGTGTCATGTTAATGATATGGATTCCTAAGATACAACATTGAAATAGCTTCCATGTGTCATGTTACTGATATGGATTCCTGAGATAGAGCTTTGAAATGGCTTCCATGTGTCATGGTACTTTGTCAAATATTGAAAAGATTTTCTATCTCTTCTGTGCCTCTTATTACTCAATGAGGTGTTTTAATGATTGACACCTGTGGGTGTGTTAACATTGAAGTGGATTCCCAATTTAGCACTTAAGTGGCTTTCCTTTCTCCTGGTATGTCATCTAATTAGAGTGCTGAACATTAAAAGGGCTTTCTAGTTATATAGCTACAGGTGTCCTAATAGCTTCAACCTAAAGGGCATACACAAGAGTTGTTCTTCATATGAGTGGAAAACGATAAAGAAAATTAGTAGTCGCTATAAGTCAGTACCATTTGTTTCCCACTCATAAGATAACTATTCTTATGGGAAGCCATTTCAATGTTACGACATGTTGTACCGTGTAGGTGCTGTAAATCAGTAACATATGTTCCCACACATACATAACCATTCTAGTTACATGTTTGAATTTATAAATTTTCTCTAATGAATCACAATCATGATGGTCTCAGCAAGGCACATGTAGCCATGTAGCCTTCAGTTTCCTAATGACAGGATTTTCTATTTGCTCCACAGGCTGGTAAGCCATAGCCAGACCCTTATCAATCTCAGCATCAGTGGCAACCCTGGCATTGATAGTGGTTTTCTCCAGTTATTCCTGGATGCTCATAGGACAAGCTCGTCTGCAATACATCAATCTATGAGCCTGTAACATTAATTCACCAATATCAAACGAAATTTTAGGACTATTGTGAAACCATTCTACAGACAATTTAATGGAGTTAAACTTCTCATTCTGCCCTTTAAATCAAACTGACAAATTGTGCATTGCCGAGACATGGAAAAAGGATGCTGGAGGCGCTGATGAAAGGGAGGCAATGGTACAAGACTGTTTGTGCATCTTCAGGGCCGTAGCCACCAATTTCTGATTGGTCCGGTTTTTGAGGGTTTTCAGTTTTTCTTATACTTTTTTATTATTTTTATTATTTTTCTTATCTTTTGTTTCCCGAAAGTTGGTCCGGTTGAAACCGGACCAACGTACCGTGCCGGTGGCTACGGCCCAGATCTTGGGACTGCACAGCAATAGGACATTGAATTAAAAGGCTGCATGTTAAGTTTTATGTTCAACAGTTGCATAGTGATGCTTAAGGGGAGAGGGACTGGAAAGGAGTTAAACAAAGGAAAGTTTTTGAATATTAATTAGGGAGGGTAATACATGTATCAAGTGTTCCATCATGGTTCCATCATCACAGGTTGTAAACATTGCTATATCTTAATTGTATTTTTCTTATCAAGCACAATTTTCATAAAGTATTCAAGAGCAAGTAGCGTAAAGCTAATTCCAAATCAAGTCTACCAAAATATAGCAATTTTTACAACCTATGGTCCCACTTGTTGACCCTTTGAGCATGTGCCTAGAGCAGTAGCACAGAACTCTTGATGCGTATATAGCAAAAACAGTCTCCTCCGAGTCCTCCTCCCCTTCCTCCTTGATTCCCACCCAAAGGCACTCCTTCGCAGCCTAACAACAATGTTAAAGAACAAATCCTTGAAAGCCTTTTATAGTTCATAATTGTTGAAACAATCCACGGTTTACATAGAAACTTGTTTGACTATGAGGTTGTTCCTTAAAAATAATGATGACGATGATGATCATAATAATTATTAATGATAAAAATTAACTTTGTTTATAGAGTATGACGCTTGACTGTAATTCAACTGATAAACTTGTGGTCAACTTTTAATGTCTCTAGTTTATAAGGGGTGGGACAGCCATTCATGTTGTCATCCAAACCTTGTGAAAGTGTAACCATTAGCAGATGTATCAAGAATAATGATATGAAATTATAAATAAGTTGGAAAGATTATTGTTATCAATGACAAAAGCTATGATGATGATAACTTTGATAGATATAGAAAGCCAAAGTGGCATGGGACACAGAGTGGTTTAGCACCACCTCTCACCGCTGTGGTCTGATCAAGCATGGTCTGAGACTGGATCATACATGAGTTGAGTTTGTTTGATGTGTTGTCCTCTTCTGTGCTGCGATGGTTTTTCGATTTGTATTATTACACAGCTTTTCTTTGCATGATTTTACACAAGCATTACCTTGCAATCGGTGTCTAAGGGTACATTCTTCCCATTCAAGCACAAGATTTTAGGTTTTGCTCTGTGTTTCACTCCTTTCATTCCCAAGTCCATCTCATTCCAGAGGAATTATACAGGAAAACAAATGCGAAGGATTAATAAAGTGTTGCAGTGTGTTCTTGGTTGATTTGTTAATATGTTTAGTACATCGTCTTAACTATAAGCTCATTATTTAATATCATTGCCCTAACATTCAACTTGGATAATGTTCTATTATTTCAGCATATTAACTTCCATTTGAATGAAGATACAGGTAAATCACCCAGTAGCTAACTGTGGTGAGCTGTGTTTTAAAGTAATCAGTTCATCCCAGCAACAGAGCAGCCAGTCTGGCAAGTAAGCATGTACATATTTATAGAGATTTTAAATTATCTTTCTGCAAAGTGTTTTGGGACAGTATAGTAGACTTTGGGGAAGAAGGGATGGATGGAGGGAGGGAGGGAGGGAGTGAGTGAGTGAGGGAGGGATGGATGGATGGGTGGATGAATAAACTGATGAAGTGGTTGGGAGGATGGATAATAGATTAATGGATAAATAAGGTAGAAAATATTATTATTTCTGCTTTGTGTTTTTAATGACAGAGACATGAGTGAATGACTTAAGAGATGACTGCGATGAGCTGTGTTATGAAGTCATCGGTTCAACCTGGCAACAGAACAACAAGTCTGACAAGTAAGCATGTAAATATTTATAGAGATTTTAAATTACTTTTCTGTGTGTGGGAAAGAATAGTAGGCATTGGGAAAGATGGATGGATGAATGGAGGGAGGGAGAGAGGGAGGGAGGGAGTTAGGGATGGAGGGAGGGATGGAGGGAGGGATAAACTGAGTGAGGGATGGATTGGTGGATGGGTGGATGACTAGACGGATGCTTTGATGTTTTTAATGACAGACACTACTACTGCAGAGTCAAAAGAAGGGTTTGATTAGTATGGATATTGGGAAGAAGCCCACTTGAAGAACAGAAAGAAAGAAACAACCATTTACACAACCATATGGTATTATGTACAAATGCCTATGATGCCACTAAAAGGTAGGAGGAAACATGTTAAACAATGTGCAAACACTCTTATCCTGCCCTGCCCTGCCCTGCCCTGCCCTGCCCTGCCCTGCCCTGCCCTGCCCTGCACTGTACTGCCCTCTCTCTCTCTATTCTATTTTTTAAATCTATTTTTTGTTGTCAGTCCTCTTTTCTCCTTTCATTCTCTGTTCGAATTCCTCTTTTCTCTGTTCTTTGTTCTTTTCTCTGTTCTCTTCATGTAAGCAGACTCTCAGACGTGCACACTGGACAAAGATTATCAAATATATTAACCATGTATTCCTGATAAAGAGAGGTTATATTTCGTTGCACTGTTACATTGATTTTTGCAGGTGGACAGCAAGATGAATGACAGAATAAAAGAAGAAGAAATAAAATAAAAATGTAGGAAGAGAGGAAAGAGAAACGAGATAAAATAAATAAATAGGAAAAGCAAAAAGGAAAATAGGAAATAGAAGAAACAAGTAGAAAGAAAATCACAGAAAAAATGTGAACAATAGAGAAAATATGTGTTAAAAAAGACGCGATGAATAGTATTAAAATGTAAAAGATAAAACAGAGTGAAAGGAGAAGAAAAGAGTTTGAAATATATATAACTGATAACTGTAAAAAATGCTAAATTAAGTGAGTCTTATTAAAATACTTTTAAAAAAATACAAAATCTCAGTCGTCACTATACGTCCCAACCCCAGACCTCTGGACCACCGCTTTCAACATTATCTTGAATGCGAGTCTTACAGGAAAAACATAAGAAATACCACACCAGAAAAGCTGTGATTTCTTTTGTATTTTCCTGTTCTGCTCGTTTTTAGGATAATCGTGAGAGTGACTGGACAATGACCCATCAACACCGTGACCGTCACAGAGAAACAAAGAAGTAATTCTTAAGGGATTAACCAATAAACAATAAAGGCACTTGTTCATAAAGTGCTAGATTCTTTAAGGCTTGCTTCTTATCGTATCATGATGAAGAATGTTAATTCTATGAAAGAAAGAAATGATGCTCGAGGGAACGACGTGACTAAAACACAACTTTCGTGGCCCTTTTTGCTTCTAAACAAAAAAACCTTCCACGGGTTTCTAGTATTCACCCAAATATGACGTCATGTATTTGATTACTTAGGGCGTTGTGTAGTCACGTGTTATTCTCTCGGGAAACTGTTTTATTCTTAGCTTGAAAACACTTATTCAAACTGAAATAAAGGAGAACAAATTAATGCGCATAATTTACTAGTATCAAACGGTTCGTCTGTTCTGTTTCGCTTCAAGAAGTAAAGCTCCTGTTTTGCGCGCTGAAATTATTGGCTAAAACTTGAGTTCAGTTGCAAGACAAGATTATTCACGGGGGTGGAACACGACACAATTTCGTTCAAAAACTTCCTCGCGAAGTTTCGTTTGCCGGCACGAGTATAGTGTGAGCAAGAAGTTAAAAGTTTCAACGTGTGAAAGTACCTTTAACTGCATGAAATCGAAACAGGCGCGCGAACTGGCGAAGCCGCATGAATCAATAAAGTTGATAAATAACTTGAAGTGTAATAAAAAAATATTGGCGCTTCATGCGTCTTGAAATATTTGGTTGTTCCTCTTTGTCTCTGGGTGTATTTTATCCTTGCTCGGGTGGAGTCTAGACATTAAAGGATATTTTTCAGCTGTTGTTTTATTTCTTTTATTTTTTATTTTTATGGGTCAGACAATAAATATCACACAATAAAGGTTCGATGTTCTTTTATCATCAACTGCGTGATTTATTGAATTTGAATGGAAGGGTTACTTCAAACCCACGATTTTTTTTTTGTTATGAAAATTTAAAACTCACGCCTTAAAAAACACAAAATTAAGGGTCACGTGACTGGTCACGTGACTAATTACCATAATAGTGTTTTTTGCCTAAAATAAGCGTTTTTTCGGGTTTTTATCCTCCGTAGGGTACGAATATAGCCTTTTCTGGTCATGTTTCACGTTTTGGGCAAAAAATATTACTCGAAAACCGTCTATTTTTCGACAAAAAATAAAGATTTTCATGGGATCCCTGTGTAAAATGCTAGTTCCAGGTCCTTGCGTGAATTTGGTTCATTTCAAATCTTGCCTCCTTCGCGGTTCGACGTGTGTCAATCTGTGGAAATATAAAGAGAAGTTTTTACAAGAACAAAAAAATTTTATTAGCTCGTGCTCCATCTAACAGAGAGATAAGGACACGAGAACTATGAAAGGTAAGAATTATTCTGTTTTTCTGCGTTATTCTGGCGTTTTTCCGTATTTTTAACCATATTAAAGATTTCGAAAGTTCGATTGACCGCCATGACACGTGTTGGCTTTGAACTCTAAGAATTTCACTTTTTCTTGCAAAATACAATTAAATTTGCCACAAATATGTAATTTTATAAAGTTTTCAAACAGTTTGTGAGCTTAATTTGAGTATATTTTTATTTTTTCCGTATTTTGAAACTTTGGTCATCATCGTTACACGAAACTTGGTTCGTGAAATTTTAAGACCTCCCCTCCCTCGTTAGAACCATGAAAATCCTAAATATTAATGTCCTGATGATTTAACTTTCTTTGTATTGCAGTCTTAAAAGTATAACTTACACGTGAAACACTCCATAAGGCTGTCCAGTGAGCATGTAACAAGATGGAAACCTGAAATCTGAGCCTAACTACCATACTGCATCTTGACTCTAACCAATATATAATGGAATACTTCAGTATTAATCTGGTAATGATGGGTATACTGCACTAAAACAAGAAGCAAAAACACTTGATACAATGTTGTCTATGAGTAATGAACTGCAAATCAACCTGTTGATGACCCTGTGACCTTCATAACAAAATGGACTCACACTGTTGCTGTATGGATGTTGACCTGAATATCAACCTGGGGATGACCCTGTGACCTTCATAACAATATAGACTCAACTTGTTGCCACAAAAATGTTGTTCATATCCCAAGCAGCAGTTTATTACTAATCATCAGGTATGTATATTACTCTGCAGAACAATTTCATACATAAGTTAGTTATACAATGCTTTGTTGAGGCACTCTATGGGCTTTTATTTCTCATAACCAACATGATAGATGTCAGACAACCACAGGGTTCCCACTGTACAACATGGTCTACTGCTGACTAGTACTGTATAGTGACAGGACTGAAGGATTGAAAAGGATTATGCATTATAGAGCATTTATACAAGTGCAGTCCTAACTAGTAACTGCTAGTAATGTAATCATTTCAACAAATATCTATGATTGATTCAGATTTCTAAACACAGATCTCTTTTTCTTTTTCAACAGCTTGATGACAAGTATTGATATGTGTCATCATTAGATTGTGATGATACTACATTGCATCAAGCTATTGCCAGCAGATGTATGACAGACAAGTAAGTTAAACTATTAGCTATGTTACAATATAAAAATGCATCCAAATTAGTTTTTTCTTTTGTATTCATAAAAATGATACCAGCCAAAAGTCATGCTTTAGCATTTTGGTAGAAGTAGTAGTAAAATGACGCCATCATGCAAACTGCCTATTTCAGTCATGCTTTAGCATTACAGTGCAACTACTGTAACAGGGGTCAATTACAGCAGTAAGACAAGAGAACCAATTTAAAATCTTCAATGAAAACAATGCATTCCAATCTTTGGTATTCAAGCCAATCAGAAACCCAGACTGAACTAGATCATCATCATCATTTTCTCTATTGTTTACAGCTGCTTTCTGATTGGCTCAACTACCCAAAGTTAGAATGTATTGTTTTCTTCCTACAATTTGATTGGTTCTTGCTGTCTAGGTAGCCCCATTTAGAGTAGTCACACTGTACTTTAAGGAGCCCTTTTGGCAAAGTAGACCACTGCATACTGGCTGTCTTGAAATAGTGTTTTAGTGACCACACATATTATGTGCTTGGATCTCTCCATTCAATGTCCTCTTCATTAGTATTCAAGAAGTTGTTATTATGTAATGCCATGTGCCTTTATACATAAAGAATACTAATGAGGATGACTTTATCAGAAAGATAAAGGTATATCCAAGTACATCAAATTCTCACAAAGGTCAATCTTGTGTTGTACAATCACTAACAACCTGCAAAATGTCTTTTTCTAATACTCTGAAATTTGCATGCTAGAGAAATTAATTAACTTAGCGTAATAAACACTCAGGTTTCTCAACACATCTCTAATTTTTTCAACAGCTTGCCAGCCTCTCAACCAAGGATCATGTTGTCATGGTGATGATGCTGTCAAGTTCTGGCCATCAGATAGATGACAGACAAGTAAGTTTAGCAATTGGATATATCATGTTTGATATCAGCATGTCTCTCACATACTTGATGGAATATGTAAGACATAATCTAAGACTAGCAGTCAATAAATAATATTGTTATATACACCTACTTGCAAGAAGGTTGTCATACAAGAATGGAACAGTAGTAATTTAGCGAGAAAGGAATACATAAAAGACAAAAGAAAAAGTTCAGCTTCAGTGATCTTCTTTTGTTCTTTAATATAATTCCTATCCCACTAAACCACTAATGTTCTATTTTCGTATGACAACGTTCTTGCAAGTAGGTGTACCAACTGTAAAAGTCCATTATCTCTTGTACTCTGATTGGGTAAGAGGTATCATGTGAACAAGTTTCAATGTTTCCCCGCAATGGCTTTCGATTGGCAACAATATGTAGCTGCTTTGCATTCTTTGGCACTTCGTATATAACAAAACACTACTTTATGTGATGTTCCAAAAACCATCCATTCCCCCTCCCCCACTAAGCAATTCCAAATTTCTGAGGGGAGAAGGGTCAATTAAAGGACAAAATTTTAAAAAAAGGTAATGGAAAAATTTGGAATTTCTAGGGAATGGAAGGCCTATAAAAAAAACCTGCTGGGAGGGAGGAAGGAAAATTTTTGGAACTGCACATTCACTAGAACCTCCAGAAAGCAGTGTGTTTTATGGTCCCAGTCAATAAGCGTTAAATAAATAACACCCAGAGAAAAACCCTTGAAGCACAGGAGAGAAACAATAAACAATTCTACTCAATACATACCGGTAAGCAACACCAAGTCCAGGAATCAAACCTGCACTGCCTTGGTGAGAGGAAAGCACTCTGACTGATAGGGCACCCATGCTTACACCCATTCAAGCATATGACGTTTGTCATTTGATCCTATCTAATGTGCATCACTGGAAACAGGCAACAGGATATTGACAATTTCTTTTTGTTTTTCTTTTCTAGCTTCACCAAATCTGTCATATTCAGTTATACCAAGCTGCAAAGCCTTGTAAGATGATGCAGCACCATCAAGGGCAAGTCAATCAGTACTGATGACAGGAATCATCCACCAAGGATATCAATACGAGTAACATGGTTTAGAGGAATATAAAGAAAAATAGGAATATAAAGAAAAATAAGTTAATCTAGCATTTTTCAGAAATAACAAAAAAAAAAAAAAAAGGAATTCAAAAAAATGTTACTTCCTAGGCCTAGGAGAATAGTATACCTTGTGTAAACATCTTAAAGCAAACACAACCAAAAAGACAACCATTTCAAAGAAGAATTTGGTAGAATTTCAAAAAGTTGGAAGATGAATTTAAAAGAATTTCAGGGTTTGCCCTAGGCCTAGGAGTAAAAAAATAGCATTAGTTAAGATGTGACATGAAAACCTAGTAGAAAAAAGAAAAATGTTTTTGGCTAGAGGACTGGTAACATGCAGGGCTCAAAATAACACAAATGTTTTTGCAGGACAAGTGAATTTTGAATGTAAAATTTCTGTTGACATTTTATTCTGAAAATCGTACATGATTTTTTTTTTCTTTTCCTTGCAATCAGAGTGTTGGCATTGCATAATGCCTGCTGTTTTGAGTCCTGCAGATACGTTATATTCACACAAAAAATAGGAATGTTCTGTCCATGATTTACAATTGAAACCATCTTCATTCAAAACTCTTTTGTGCACACGTACTGCAATGACAGTAAAGATTCCAAAAAATAAGTTTGTTTCATTCAAAAACTACAAGTTCAGATATAATTCAGCAAAAATAGCAAGATAATTTTTGAATGGAAAAATGCTTTCAAGGCTGTTTAAGATAAAGATAAATTTATTGAACCCATTGAAAATGAAGTCATAAGAGACCTCAACACATCAAATCTTATCTCACCTATCAATAATCTAACATTAATAAATACTTTTGATTGCCAGTTCTCTAGCCTCAGATATTAGATATAGGAGAGTATTTCAGGTTATCCAGTGCTTGACACCAACACTGGTCCACTAATCTGGGACTAGTAACTCTTTGCTGTGGGCTAGTGAAAATGAGGACACTCTAGTCCTGACCATAGGCTAGTGGGTTTTTTAAGGGTTATGAAGGGAACGTATTCCATTGTCCAGGAAATATTTTCTGGGCTCATAAATTACTCTGCTGAACTACTAGATTTATAGACTTACTAGCCCATTGCCTTGTATCTGCAAAAGTGAGTGTCAAGCACTGTTATTTTAATCAAAACATTTTACAACTAGTCAAGGGTTCTCAGTAAAAACCAAACAAATTTGTTTTGCTCATGCAGTTTTAATTTTAACAATTTGAAACAAATTAAGATTGGCTGCTAGTTTTAATAAATATTTTTATTCAAAATCTACTGGGAACCCTTCACTAGTTAGAAACACTCTCCTATATCTAATATTATCATCATTTATTATTTGTACCAGAAAAATGAAATACACTTGATACCTCCCACGAGGTCCTACCAGCACCAAACAGAAGCTGCTCCAACAGGCCAGGAAACCACAAAAGGCAGTACAACATTGCTGCTCTTGGCAGAGTCTAACCTTGAGGCTATGATCAGATGATTGCTCTGGCGGTGAAGGTTGTAGGTAAGGATACCAGGTGATGGCTCTCTGCAGATTTCATGGGAGTACGCTGATGGTATGGATGCCAGTACACTGTGCAGGTTAGTGTGAGTAAGAGCAGAGATAATCATATCTTACTATTCATGGGTGTGTACAACAGTGATAACTTTAGGGGCGGTGTGCTCAATAGACTTGCACAATACACCATTCAGACTTTCATACAAGTAGATTATCAACCTGGGAAGACTAGAAGTTGAATCATTTCTAGGTGACCTAATCTTGAGTTCAATGATGTTCGGCTAGACTGATATACAAGGTTCTATCATAGGATTGTAATTTAATTAGTTTTTTCACCAGCAAATAAGACCTCAGTTTCATATTAAAAAATAACAATAAAAAATCTCTTATCAAAAACAAAAAAGTATATAAACTAAAAAGAAAAACAAATGAAAAGAGTTATGCCATGAGTTCAGCAAAGTGGACTTAGCCAGGAATTTCCGAAGGGCAATGCCCCAAATTTAATAAGCTGCCATTTTATTTGAGGCCCCAAAATGCTGAACCAAAAGGGGGAAAAATAAAAAATTATGGTATCAATTCTAAAAAAAGCTACCATTTTGTTGCAGTAGAACCAAGAAAATAAATGAAAAATGTGGAAAACTCTTATTACTCAAAAGTTACAGTGACCACCACCTGAAAAAATAACTATTTAAATATTATAAAAGCAAATATATTTCACTATTTTATGACATGAAACTGAGGTCTTGATAATTTCCTTGAACAATAAAAAATATTATTGGCAAATGATACTGTATTTATGAGAACAATTCAATTCCAAACTATTCGAAAAGGTTTGTAAGTTAAATAACAAAGTCAATATATATATATTGACACAGAGCAACTACAGTAAATGTATGATTTGACGGGATTTGATATAATCAAAGCTTCTGGTGATTTGAAGCTTATGACATATTTTGTCTTGCAAAATTTGCAGACTTTTGAATGAAATTTCCCAAAATTATTTTTGGCATAATCTGTTTGAAAATGGATCATTATATTACAATATTTACCAATTTAGTATATTACTGATTGACTAAAGTTTGGTATAAAATCAGCTGTGCAGAATCATGGAGTATAATACGCCAAAAGTGCAAATGAATCAATGATTACAAACAAGGCAAATGTGAAATGAAAAATCAATGAATAGAAGACAAGGTGAGCCATCAGAGAATGGCATTGAAACACCATACCTCACAATCAAGAAACAATATTACAATTGAATGGAATTAAACTATTAATACAAGTAAAACCAAGAGTTGTTTTACCATGAATGATTATGTTCAAAGCACTTGTATTATATGCACAAGCTGTACAAATTCAAAGATTCTCATTTGATCCAAAATCAACAACTATGGTATATATTATGCTTATATATACTTTTAATTTGGCAAAGTCAATTATCATACATGTAGTTGCTCACGATTCAATTCAAAATTACGAAGAAACATTTAAATTTTATTTTTTCATTCATTATGGCTTATTTACTTCTGCTAAGAAGTTTCTTGCTGGTGGAAAAACTCATCTTAGGAAACAAGATAAGACTAAAATCCTAATAATAAACTTGACTAAGACTCGGAATAAGACCAAGGCTTTACCAATCCTCCCCCATCATTTAATAAAATAAACTTTGATGTAAAGTTGATAGAGTGGATTTGTTATCAGCTGGAGTAACGGTTACTCACACATGTTGATGTTGCTGATCTGTTCATGTCTTGGTCCAAAAAAAAATGTGATCGTACAACTAAATCATGCATTGGGCTCCAAATACCAAATCCACTCTAGTTATTTCTAAACTGAAGTGTTCTACGAACAACTCCCTCAGCACTGATTTTCATGAAGTAACCTTCAAACTTGTTCTATTTTGTAATGACATCACCATGCAGTAAGCCTTACTCACACAGCAGGCATGTTGAATGGAACGATAGATTCCTCAACACAAAGCCTCACATTCAAGTTCTCAAAAATAAATTGATGTAGGTCAAACCAAAGGTTTATAATGTCCTGAGAATAAGCATGACAGCTTTGCATGAATATAGGCCCATGAACCCTGCAAACACTGGTTTAACATTAGGAAGAGAAAGATTGCACATTCAAGATTTCAAACTTAATTCGGAATTCTGGTTTTGCCATAAAAAATGTGATGTGATGTCATTATGATATAGCAACATGATAATCCCTATTCCCTTGAGATTGATTGAATAAATAAATATAGAAAAATAGGCCAAATCCCCTAGCAGACTCTGAATACATTAACACTTAATGGAATAAATTATAGACCCATTCCCTTAGCAGACTCTGAATACATTAACACTTAATAGAATAAATTATAGATCCAGCCCCTTAGCAGACTCTGAATACATTAACACTTAATGGAATAAATTATAGACCCAGTCCCTTAGCAGACTCTGAATACATTAACATTTAATGGAATAAATTATAGACCCAGTCCCTTAGCAGACTCTGAATACATTAATACTTAATTGAATAAAATATAGACCCAGTCCCTTAGCAGATTGTGAATACATTATAGACCTTAGTCCTCTAGGGAAACATAAATTAATTGTTGAAGGGTACAGAGCCTAGGTTAGCTTTTCATATTAAATTACATGGTGGTAGTTTCCTTTTTGGGATAGACCAGCTCATTTTTCACAAGTTAGTAGCCTAGAAACTTCATGTTAGTCTTCGCAAACCAGGGTTGATAATCACATACACTTTAAGGAAGTCTGAATACCGCCTAAAGTCTATTGATCACATCCTAAGATATACATCACTGCTGTACAGTAAAACCTATGGGTAGTGAGGTGTGGTTGTCTTATAAGTCTCTTACTTGCACTGATCTTCACAGTACAAAGACTGGCTTACCATCAAGGTACTCTCATGAGTCTGTAGGGAGTTCAGAGTCTGATATCCTTATCGACAGTGTTCGCCATCAGAGCAAACACCTGGTTATGGTTTCATAAGATGGCTCTTGTCGGGACAGTAAGTACTGCGTGGTCCTGGTCTACCGGGGTAGTGACACTTGGTGCTGGTGGGATCTCGGGGAGGTATTTTTTTTACAAGTCCAAAAAAGGGCGTGGAGAGGGTAAAGATGGAATTCATTAAAAAACACAGGGAAAACCACTAAGTCCAAAGTGAAACTTTATTTTTAACACACAACATGCACAATGAGACCCATTTTAACAACTCCAGAAAGAAGGGGAAAAATTTCTAAGTCAAAAACAACTTACCAAGTCAGTCATCATCTTCATTCTTCTTCTAAGACTGAAAAAAAAGCAAGTGAAAAAAATTCAAACTCCAATTCTGCAGCCTTACCAAAAACTCCTAAGTCCCTTGGCTCCTACTTGTCATCTGCCTGAAATCACTAGGTATACAAAAAATATCCATAATAAAATAAATTGTCCCCCCCCCCAAAAATTAAGAGCAATCCCCTCCCCCCATCAAGCATACACCCCCTCCCCCCTTCAAGCATTACACCCCCTCCCCCCAATTGAAGTTTATTCCAATCCCACCCCTCCCATGGATGTTTATCCCCACCCCTCCCCAATGAAGTTGATCCCCACCTGTCCCTATATAATAAGTTCAACCAGTTGTAATTGACCACAAAAATTTTATTTTTCAAAGTGCCATTCACTTTCAATTTTTCAAAATGTAGTTATTATAGTAGTATCATATAATTTGAAGGTTACCACTATTTAAGTAGTTTTGTCAAACGTTTTGAACTTAGCAGTAATGTGTCCGATTCTCATAAAATCTTTTGTATCTTTGATTTTTCTCCCCCCCCACACCCCCCCCAAAAAAAACAGTTTGGTCCTTTGCAGTTCAATGCATAGAAGAGTGATTCACTTCAAGAAGTCTCTTAGAGGCAAAACAAAGTATAACAGCAAATGTTTTGAAAGCTTTTGCAAGTCTTGTGTTACTGTCACATTAGAATGACGAAAATATAACACGAATGCCAATGTCCCAGACAAATTGAAGGTAAAATCACTCTCTTTTTTGGTCAATTACAACTGGGGTTGAACTTTATCTCTCAAATCAATGATGGACAACAGACAATGTAAGTGTGTTGTGTT
Source organism: Actinia tenebrosa (assembly GCF_029948245.1). NCBI lineage: Eukaryota > Metazoa > Cnidaria > Anthozoa > Actiniaria > Actiniidae > Actinia > Actinia tenebrosa. The sequence goes on along the minus strand of NW_028292573.1, from coordinate 7,706,895 downwards.
GGTGTGGAGCTTGTGATAGTTCGTTTGAGGCATGCTAGAAAAGCTTGACTAACCCTATTGCTGTAGGCAAAGACGCTACAGAATTTCACAATTCATTGGACTCAGGAGAAATTGTATCAGCTTTTATCTAGTTTGCAAAATATAAAATTGCAATCAGTGAAGTCCTTCATTAGGAGCAGCATACTACAGTGTAAAAGTATGCAGTACTTTACAATCAACAGCAAACTATTTTCAATTCTTGTTCATAGGAGTATTGCTCTTTTTCTGCAGTGTACATATACATAATGCAGTCCTACTGAGATACACTCAGTAAATTTTCCTCAATTCAATCTGAAAATTACTTGCTTGGGGAATTTGTCTATTGCCAACAAAAAAACATAGGCAGTCACTTTATCAGCAAATGAATTGTCAATTAAACAACAAAATTCCCTTTCTGGGAACTTGAAGTAAGTTTTACTTTGACCAAAATTTATAGAGAAAATGTTTGAAATTGACAGAAAAATGTTTATTTATTATGTTTTGCCCTCTACCAGGATTTGCAGCTGCCTCAACGAAATTAAGTGTGGTATGGTAGTTTCAATCAACCCCTCCCTCCTTCGTCATATTTTATTTCTCAATAGTGACAGTAACGTATGAATAGTCTAGTCGCACGGGCCAGAACGCTAGGGGCGTACGCGAATTTGGCGGGTATGGCTAATCGTTTCACATCACTCATTATCATGCAATTCAATCAATAAAATAAATCTTTTGCAACTTAACACGGAGATCGAATAACAACTTGCATAACTAATTATGCCTTTTTTATTAGAGCAACAGGCATTTAACCCCGTGAAATCATAACAACTACTTCACGTGAATATTCAACAAGACACCAACAGAAACAATGTACAGTAGGGTCTACTAAACGCATAGTCTACATCTCTGTCCCGGGTTTTACTTCCACTCATATGCATGTTATTTATAATTGGCACTCTCTTAATACAAAGATTGTTGAAGCAGAAATGGAAGTAATGGTAATTTGAAATCTTTTTCTCTCTCATTTTTTGTGTGGCTTCTCACCTCTAACATAGTTTGTACTTTCAATTAGTTTGCCTGCAAACAAATTTCTTCAAGCTTGAGTTAACTAGTCAATTTATTACATTGATTTGGCATCATCTAAAAACACTTGCAGTGAATGACCATCTGAGCCTTTTGACCATAAGTCGTTCGCAGCACTTGTTTCATGATCCCATGATTAAACAATTTTTTTGCAGTATTGGTGTTGTGACAAACAAAACTCAAGAACTAAA